>NC_057802.1:569703170-569704607 GCF_018294505.1 Triticum aestivum
GAGCGGTTGACCACGAGATCTAGCCCTTTGACTTCCCACGGGCGGGCTTTGACCAGTGGACCTCTCCACCCGGTTGTGTCAGGTCAGCACAGAGGGACACCTGGGAGCAACATCCGGGCCAAACCCACAGCTACATCACCTCCGTGTAGACCCGACGTGTCCGTTTCCCCCCTTCAGGTGCCGGCGACGGCGCCGTCCGTGAGCTGGGAGGCCACGCCCCGGAGACGCGTGTCGGGCGTTTGCAACCGCCACAACACCTTCAGACTCTTGAGAAGCCGCGTACGCGAGATTGGCGGCATGCTAGCCCACGGAGGCCGCCGGCCACAGTCGTAGACATGCGAAGGGCAATCCGGGTAGAGGGAATTGTTCGGATACTTCTCCATCACCAAAAATTATGAAAAATTACCATCGTTCCTATAGCACATGTTCCCACATCTTGTAAAAAACTCATGATTTTATCGCGACCCGAATATTTAATAATATTCACGCCGCACCGTTACCGCAGAACGTCTACTACTGTGTCATCGCCGTCCGTGAGGGGGGCCACACCCCGGAGACGCGTGCCGCCTCTTCGGACATGCGACAACACCACCCCCATGTATGAGGGGCCGGTGCGACGCTTCGGTGGCATTGCTACCCCCAGGGCCCCCATCCCGCCTAACCCTGGAGCGGTTGACCACGAGATCTAGCCCTTTGACTTCCCACGGGGGGGCTTTGACCAGTGGACCTCTCCACCCGGTTGTGTCAGGTCAGCACAGAGGGACACCTGGGAGCAACATCCGGGCCAAACCCACAGCTACATCCCCTCCGTGTAGACCCGACGCGTCCGTTTCCCCCCTTCAGGTGCCGGCGACGGCGCCGTCTGTGAGCTGGGAGGCCACGCCCCCGAGACGCGTGTCGGGCGTTTGCAACCGCCACAACAACTTCAGACTTGTGAGAAGCCGTGTATGCAAGATTGGCGGCATGCTAGCCCACGGAGGCCGCTGGCCACAGTCGTAGACATGCGAAGGGCAATCCGGGTAGAGGGAAATTGTTCGGATACTTCTCCATAACCAAAAATTATGACAAATTACCATCGTTCCTATAGCACATGTTCCCACGTCTTGTAAAAAACTCATGATTTTATCGCGATCCAAATATTTAATAATATTCACGCCGCACCGTTACCGCAGAACGTCTAGTACTGTGTCATCGCCGTCCGTGAGGGGGGCCACAACCCGGAGACGCGTGCCGCCTCTTCGGACATGCCACAACACCACCCCCATGTATGAGGGGCCGGTGCGACGCTTCGGTGGCATTGCTACCCCCCAGGGCCCCCGTCCCGCCTAACCCTGGAGCGGTTGACCACGAGATCTAGCCCTTTGACTTCCCACGGGCGGGCTTTGACCAGTGGACCTCTCCACCCGGTTGTGTCAGGTCAGCACACAGGGACACCTG
>NC_057802.1:569704994-569716587 GCF_018294505.1 Triticum aestivum
GAGCAACATCCGGGCCAAACCCACAGCTACATCACCTCCGTGTAGACCCCGACGCGTCCGTTTCCCCCCTTCAGGTGCCGGCGACGGCGCCGTCCGTGAGCTGGGAGGCCACGCCCCGGAGATGCGTGCCGGGCGTTTGCAACCGCCACAACACCTTCAGACTTGTGAGAAGCCGCGTACGCGAGATTGGCGGCATGCTAGCCCACGGAGGCCGCCGGCCACACTCGTAGACATGCGAAGGGCAATCCGGGTAGAGGGAATTGTTCGGATACTTGTCCATCACCAAAAATTATGAAAAATTACCATCGTTCCTATAGCACATGTTCCCACGTCTTGTAAAAAACTCATGATTTTATCGCGATCCGAATATTTAATAATATTCACGCCGCACCGTTACCGCAGAACGTCTACTACTGTGTCATCGTCGTCCGTGAGGGGGGCCACACCCCGGAGACGCGTGCCGCCTCTTCGGACATGCCACAACACCACCCCCATGTATGAGGGGCCAGTGCGACGCTTCGGTGGCATTGCTACCCCCCAGGGCCCCCGTCCCGCCTAACCCTGGAGCGGTTGACCACGAGATCTAGCCCTTTGACTTCCCACGGGCGGGCTTTGACCAGTGGGCCTCTCCACCCGGTTGTGTCAGGTCAGCACAGAGGGACACCTGGGAGCAACATCCGGGCCAAACCCACAGCTACATACCCTCCGTGTAGACCCGACGCGTCCGTTTCCCCCCTTCAGGTGCCGGCGACGGCGCCGTCTGTGAGCTGGGAGGCCACGCCCCCGAGACGCGTGCCGGGCGTTTGCAACCGCCACAACAACTTCAGACTTGTGAGAAGCCGGGTATGCAAGATTGGCGGCATGCTAGCCCACGGAGGCCGCTGGCCACAGTCGTAGACATGCGAAGGGCAATCCGGGTAGAGGGAAATTGTTCGGATACTTCTCCGTAACAAAAAATTATGACAAATTACCATCGTTCCTATAGCACATGTTCCCACGTCTTGTAAAAAACTCATGATTTTATCGCGATCCGAATATTTAATAATATTCACGCCGCATCGTTACCGCAGAACGTCTACTACTGTGTCATTGCCGTCCGTGAGGGGGGCCACACCCCGGAGACGCGTGCCGCCTCTTCGGACATGCCACAACACCACCCCCATGTATGAGGGGCCAGTGCGACGCTTCGGTGGCATTGCTACCCCCACAGGGCCCCCGTCCCGCCTAACCCTAGAGCGGTTGACCACGAGATCTAGCCCTTTGACTTCCCACGGGCGGGCTTTGACCAGTGGACCTCTCCACCCGGTTGTGTCTGGTCAGCACAGAGGGACACCTGGGAGCAACATCCGGGCCAAACCCACAGCTACATCCCCTCCGTGTAGACCCGACGCGTTCGTTTCCCCCCTTCAGGTGCCGGCGACGGCGACGTCCGTGCGCTGGGAGGCCACGCCCCGGAGACGCGTGCCGGGCGTTTGCAACCGCCACAACACCTTCAGACTTGTGAGAAGCCGCGCACGCAAGATTGGCGGCATGCTAGCCCACGGAGGCCGCCGGCCACAGTCGTAGACATGCGAAGGGCAATCCGGGTAGAGGGAATTGTTCGGATACTTCTCCATCACCAAAAATTATGAAAAATTACCATCGTTCCTATAGCACATGTTCCCACGTCTTGTAAAAAACTCATGATTTTATCGCGATCCGAATATTTAATAATATTCACGCCGCACCGTTACCGCAGAACGTCTACTACTGTGTCATCGCCGTCCGTGAGGGGGGCCACACCCCGGAGACGCGTGCCGCCTCTTCGGACATGCGACAACACCACCCCCATGTATGAGGGGCCGGTGCGACGCTTCGGTGGCATTGCTACCCCCCAGGGCCCCCGTCCCGCCTAACCCTGGAGCGGTTGACCACGAGATCTAGCCCTTTGACTTCCCACGGGCGGGCTTTGACCAGTGGACCTCTCCACCCGGTTGTGTCAGGTCAGCACAGAGGGACACCTGGGAGCAACATCCGGGCCAAACCCACAGCTACATCCCCTCCGTGTAGACCCGACGCGTCCGTTTCCCCCCTTCAGGTGCCGGCGACGGCGCCGTCTGTGAGGTGGGAGGCCACGCCCCCGAGACGCGTGCCGGGCGTTTGCAACCGCCACAACAACTTCAGACTTGTGAGAAGCCGTGTATGCAAGATTGGCGGCATGCTAGCCCACGGAGGCCGCTGGCCACAGTCGTAGACATGCGAAGGGCAATCCGGGTAGAGGAAAATTGTTCGGATACTTCTCCATAACCAAAAATTATGACAAATTACCATCGTTCCTATAGCACATGTTCCCACGTCTTGTAAAAAACTCATGATTTTATCGCGATCCGAATATTTAATAATATTCACGCCGCACCGTTACCGCAGAACGTCTACTACTGTGTCATCGCCGTCCGTGAGGGGGGCCACAACTCGGAGACGCGTGCCGCCTCTTCGGACATGCCACAACACCACCCCCATGTATGAGGGGCCGGTGCGACGCTTCGGTGGCATTGCTACCCCCCAGGGCCCCCGTCTCGCCTAACCCTGGAGCGGTTGACCACGAGATCTAGCCCTTTGACTTCCCACGGGCGGGCTTTGACCAGTGGACCTCTCCACCCGGTTGTGTCAGGTCAGCACACAGGGATACCTGGGAGCAACATCCGGGCCAAACCCACAGCTACATCACCTCCGTGTAGACCCCGACGCGTCCGTTTCCCCCCTTCAGGTGCCGGCGACGGCGCCGTCCGTGAGCTGGGAGGCCACGCCCCGGAGACGCGTGTCGGGCGTTTGCAACCGCCACAACACCTTCAGACTTGTGAGAAGCCGCGTGCGCGAGATTGGCGGCATGATAGCCCACGGAGGCCGCCGGCCACAGTCGTAGACATGCGAAGGGCAATCCGGGTAGAGGGAATTGTTCGGATACTTCTCCATCACCAAAAATTATGAAAAATTACCATCGTTCCTATAGCACATGTTCCACGTCTTGTAAAAAACTCATGATTTTATCGCGATCCGAATATTTAATAATATTCACGCCGCACCGTTACCGCAGAACGTCTACTACTGTGTCATCGCCGTCCGTGAGGGGGGCCACACCCCGGAGATGCGTGCCGCCTCTTCGGACATGCCACAACACCACCCCCATGTATGAGGGGCCGGTGCGACGCTTCGGTGGCATTGCTACCCCCCAGGGCCCTCGTCCCGCCTAACCCTGGAGCGGTTGACCACGAGATCTAGCCCTTTGACTGCCCACGGGCGGGCTTTGACCAGTGGACCTCTCCACCCGGTTGTGTCAGGTCAGCACAGAGGGACACCTGGGAGCAACATCCGGGCCAAACCCACAGCTACATACCCTCCGTGTAGACCCGACGCGTCCGTTTCCCCCCTTCAGGTGCCGGCGACGGCGCCATCTGTGAGCTGGGAGGCCACGCCCCCGAGACGCGTGCCGGGCGTTTGCAACCGCCACAACAACTTCAGACTTGTGAGAAGCCGTGTATGCAAGATTGGCGGCATGCTAGCCCACGGAGGCAGCTGGCCACAGTCGTAGACATGCAAAGGGCAATCAGGGTAGAGGAAAATTGTTCGGATACTTCTCCATAACCAAAAATTATGACAAATTACCATCGTTCCTATAGCACATGTTCCCACGTCTTGTAAAAAACTCATGATTTTATCGCGATCCGAATATTTAATAATATTCACGCCGCACCGTTACCGCAGAACGTCTACTACTGTGTCATCGCCGTCCGTGAGGGGGGCCACACCCCGGAGACGCGTGCCGCCTCTTCGGACATGCCACAACACCACCCCCATGTATGAGGGGCCAGTGCGACGCTTCGGTGGCATTGCTACCCCCACAGGGCCCCCGTCCCGCCTAACCCTAGAGCGGTTGACCACGAGATCTAGCCCTTTGACTTCCCACGGGCGGGCTTTGACCAGTGGACCTCTCCACCCGGTTGTGTCAGGTCAGCACAGAGGGACACCTGGGAGCAACATCCGGGCCAAACCCACAGCTACATCCCCTCCGTGTAGACCCGACGCGTTCGTTTCCCCCCTTCAGGTGCCGGCGACGGCGACGTCCGTGCGCTGGGAGGCCACGCCCCGGAGACGCGTGCCGGGCGTTTGCAACCGCCACAACACCTTCAGACTTGTGAGAAGCCGCGTACGCAAGATTGGCGGCATGCTAGCCCACGGAGGCCGCCGGCCACAGTCGTAGACATGCGAAGGGCAATCCGGGTAGAGGGAATTGTTCGGATACTTCTCCATCACCAAAAATTATGAAAAATTACCATCGTTCCTATAGCACATGTTCCCACGTCTTGTAAAAAACTCATGATTTTATCGCGATCCGAATATTTAATAATATTCACGCCGCACCGTTACCGCAGAACGTCTACTACTGTGTCATCGCCGTCCGTGAGGGGGGCCACACCCCGGAGACGCGTGCCGCCTCTTCGGACATGCGACAACACCACCCCCATGTATGAGGGGCCGGTGCGATGCTTCGGTGGCATTGCTACGCCCCAGGGCCCCCGTCCCGCCTAACCCTGGAGCGGTTGACCACGAGATCTAGCCCTTTGACTTCCCACGGGCGGGCTTTGACCAGTGGACCTCTCCACCCGTTTGTGTCAGGTCAGCACAGAGGGACACCTGGGAGCAACATCCGGGCCAAACCCACAGCTACATCCCCTCCGTGTAGACCCGACGCGTCCGTTTCCCCCCTTCAGGTGCCGGCGACGGCGCCGTCTGTGAGCTGGGAGGCCACGCCCCCGAGACGCGTGCCGGGCGTTTGCAACCGCCACAACAACTTCAGACTTGTGAGAAGCCGTGTATGCAAGATTGGCGGCATGCTAGCCCACGGAGGCCGCTGGCCACAGTCGTAGACATGCGAAGGGCAATCCGGGTAGAGGAAAATTGTTCGGATACTTCTCCATAACCAAAAATTATGACAAATTACCATCGTTCCTATAGCACATGTTCCCACGTCTTGTAAAAAACTCATGATTTTATCGCGATCCGAATATTTAATAATATTCACGCCGCACCGTTACCGCAGAACGTCTACTACTGTGTCATCGCCGTCCGTGAGGGGGGCCACAACCCGGAGACGCGTGCCGCCTCTTCGGACATGCCACAACACCACCCCCATGTATGAGGGGCCGATGCGACGCTTCGGTGGCATTGCTACCCCCCAGGGCCCACGTCTCGCCTAACCCTGGAGCGGTTGACCACGAGATCTAGCCCTTTGACTTCCCACGGGCGGGCTTTGACCAGTGGACCTCTCCACCCGGTTGTGTCAGGTCAGCACACAGGGACACCTGGGAGCAACATCCGGGCCAAACCCACAGCTACATCACCTCCGTGTAGACCCCGACGCGTCCGTTTCCCCCCTTCAGGTGACGGCGACGGCGCCGTCCGTGAGCTGGGAGGCCACGCCCCGGAGACGCGTGTCGGGCGTTTGCAACCGCCACAACACCTTCAGACTTGTGAGAAGCCGTGTATGCAAGATTGGCGGCATGCTAGCCCACGGAGGCCGCCGGCCACAGTCGTAGACATGCGAAGGACAATCCGGGTAGAGGGAATTGTTCGGATACTTCTCCATCACCAAAAATTATGAAAAATTACCATCGTTCCTATAGCACATGTTCCATGTCTTGTAAAAAACTCATGATTTTATCGTGATCCGAATATTTAATAATATTCACGCCGCACCGTTACCGCAGAACGTCTACTACTGTGTCATCGCCGTCCGTGAGGGGGGCCACACCCCGGAGACGCGTGCCGCCTCTTCGGACATGCCACAACACCACCCCCATGTATGAGGGGCCGGTGCGACGCTTCGGTGGCATTGCTACCCCCCAGGGCCCTCGTCCCGCCTAACCCTGGAGCGGTTGACCACGAGATCTAGCCCTTTGACTGCCCACGGGCGGGCTTTGACCAGTGGACCTCTCCACCCGGTTGTGTCAGGTCAGCACAGAGGGACACTTGGGAGCAACATCCGGGCCAAACCCACAGCTACATACCCTCCGTGTAGACCCGACGCGTCCGTTTCCCCCCTTCAGGTGCCGGCGACGGCGCCATCTGTGAGCTGGGAGGCCACGCCCCCGAGACGCGTGCCGGGCGTTTGCAACCGCCACAACAACTTCAGACTTGTGAGAAGCCGTGTATGCAAGATTGGCGGCATGCTAGCCCACGGAGGCCGCTGGCCACAGTCGTAGACATGCGAAGGGCAATCCGGATAGAGGGAAATTGTTCGGATACTTCTCCATAACCAAAAATTATGACAAATTACCATCGTTCCTATAGCACATGTTCCCACGTCTTGTAAAAAACTCATGATTTTATCGCGATCCGAATATTTAATAATATTCACGCCGCACCGTTACCGCAGAACGTCTACTACTGTGTCATCGCCGTCCGTGAGGGGGGCCACAACCCGGAGACGCGTGCCGCCTCTTCGGACATGCCACAACACCACCCCCATGTATGAGGGGCCAGTGCGACGCTTCGGTGGCATTGCTACCCCCCAGGGCCCCCGTCCCGCCTAACCCTGGAGCGGTTGACCACGAGATCTAGCCCTTTGACTTCCCACGGGCGGGCTTTGACCAGTGGACCTCTCCACCCGGTTGTGTCAGGTCAGCACACAGGGACACCTGGGAGCAACATCCGGGCCAAACCCACAGCTACATCACCTCCGTGTAGACCCCGACGCGTCCGTTTCCCCCCTTCAGGTGACGGCGACGGCGCCGTCCGTGAGCTGGGAGGCCACGCCCTGGAGACGCGTGTCGGGCGTTTGCAACCGCCACAACACCTTCAGACTTGTGAGAAGCCGTGTATGCAAGATTGGCGGCATGCTAGCCCACGGAGGCCGCCGGCCACAGTCGTAGACATGCGAAGGGCAATCCGGGTAGAGGGAATTGTTCGGATACTTCTCCATCACCAAAAATTATGAAAAATTACCATCGTTCCTATAGCACATGTTCCATGTCTTGTAAAAAACTCATGATTTTATCGCGATCCGAATATTTAATAATATTCACGCCGCACCGTTACCGCAGAACGTCTACTACTGTGTCATCGCCGTCCGTGAGGGGGGCCACACCCCGGAGACGCGTGCCGCCTCTTCGGACATGCCACAACACCACCCCCATGTATGAGGGGCCGGTGCGACGCTTCGGTGGCATTGCTACCCCCCAGGGCCCTCGTCCCGCCTAACCCTGGAGCGGTTGACCACGAGATCTAGCCCTTTGACTGCCCACGGGCGGGCTTTGACCAGTGGACCTCTCCACCCGGTTGTGTCAGGTCAGCACAGAGGGACACTTGGGAGCAACATCCGGGCCAAACCCACAGCTACATACCCTCCGTGTAGACCCGACGCGTCCGTTTCCCCCCTTCAGGTGCCGGCGACGGCGCCATCTGTGAGCTGGGAGGCCACGCCCCCGAGACGCGTGCCGGGCGTTTGCAACCGCCACAACAACTTCAGACTTGTGAGAAGCCGTGTATGCAAGATTGGCGGCATGCTAGCCCACGGAGGCCGCTGGCCACAGTCGTAGACATGCGAAGGGCAATCCGGATAGAGGGAAATTGTTCGGATACTTCTCCATAACAAAAAATTATGACAAATTACCATCGTTCCTATAGCACATGTTCCCACGTCTTGTAAAAAACTCATGATTTTATCGCGATCCGAATATTTAATAATATTCACGCCGCACCGTTACCGCAGAACGTCTACTACTGTGTCATCGCCGTCCGTGAGGGGGGCCACACCTCGGAGACGCGTGCCGCCTCTTCGGACATGCCACAACACCACCCCCATGTATGAGGGGCCAGTGCGACGCTTCGGTGGCATTGCTACCCCCCAGGGCCCCCGTCCCGCCTAACCCTGGAGCGGTTGACCACGAGATCTAGCCCTTTGACTTCCCACGGGCGGGCTTTGACCAGTGGACCTCTCCACCCGGTTGTGTCAGGTCAGCACAGAGGGACACCTGGGAGCAACATCCGGGCCAAACCCACAGCTACATCCCCTCCGTGTAGACCCGACGCGTCCGTTTCCCCCCTTCAGGTGCCGGCGACGGCGACGTCCGTGCCCTGGGAGGCCACGCCCCGGAGACGCGTGCCGGGCGTTTGCAACCGCAACAACACCTTCAGACTTGTGAGAAGCCGCGTACGCAAGATTGGCGGCATGCTAGCCCACGGAGGCCGCCGGCCAGAGTCGTAGACATCCGAAGGGCAATCCGGGTAGAGGGAATTGTTCGGATACTTGTCCATCACCAAAAATTATGAAAAATTACCATCGTTCCTATAGCACATGTTCCCACGTCTTGTAAAAAACTCATGATTTTATCGCGATCCGAATATTTAATAATATTCACGCCGCACCGTTACCGCAGAACGTCTACTACTGTGTCATCGCCGTCCGTGGGGGGGGCCACACCCCGGAGACGCGTGCCGCCTCTTCGGACATGCCACAACACCACCCCCATGTATGAGGGGCCCGTGCGACGCTTCGGTGGCATTGCTACCCCCACAGGGCCCCCGTCCCGCCTAACCCTGGAGCGGTTGACCACGAGATCTAGCCCTTTGACTTCCCACGGGCGGGCTTTGACCAGTGGACCTCTCCACCCGGTTGTGTCAGGTCAGCACAGAGGGACACCTGGGAGCAACATCCGGGCCAAACCCACAGCTACATCCCCTCCGTGTAGACCCGACGCGTTCGTTTCCCCCCTTCAGGTGCCGGCGACGGCGACGTCCGTGCGCTGGGAGGCCACGCCCCGGAGACGCGTGCCGGGCGTTTGCAACCGCCACAACACCTTCAGACTTGTGAGAAGCCGCGTACGCAAGATTGGCGGCATGCTAGCCCACGGAGGCCGCCGGCCACAGTCGTAGACATGCGAAGGGCAATCCGGGTAGAGGGAATTGTTCGGATACTTGTCCATCACCAAAAATTATGAAAAATTACCATCGTTCCTATAGCACATGTTCCCACGTCTTGTAAAAAACTCATGATTTTATCGCGATCCGAATATTTAATAATATTCACGCCGCACCGTTACCGCAGAACGTCTACTAATGTGTCATCGCCGTCCGTGAGGGGGGCCACACCCCGGAGACGCGTGCCGCCTCTTCGGACATGCGACAACACCACCCCCATGTATGAGGGGCCGGTGCGACGCTTCGGTGGCATTGCTACGCCCCAGGGCCCCCGTCCCGCCTAACCCTGGAGCGGTTGACCACGAGATCTAGCCCTTTGACTTCCCACGGGCGGGCTTTGACCAGTGGACCTCTCCACCCGGTTGTGTCAGGTCAGCACAGAGGGACACCTGGGAGCAACATCCGGGCCAAACCCACAGCTACATCCCCTCCGTGTAGACCCGACGCGTCCGTTTCCCCCCTTCAGGTGCCGGCGACGGCGCCGTCTGTGAGCTGGGAGGCCACGCCCCCGAGACGCGTGCCGGGCGTTTGCAACCGCCACAACAACTTCAGACTTGTGAGAAGCCGTGTATGCAAGATTGGGGGCATGCTAGCCCACGGAGGCCGCTGGCCACAGTCGTAGACATGCGAAGGGCAATCCGGGTAGAGGGAAATTGTTCGGATACTTCTCCATAACCAAAAATTATGACAAATTACCATCGTTCCTATAGCACATGTTCCCACGTCTTGTAAAAAACTCATGATTTTATCGCGATCCGAATATTTAATAATATTCACGCCGCACCGTTACCGCAGAACGTCTACTACTGTGTCATCGCCGTCCGTGAGGGGGGCCACACCCCGGAGACGCGTGCCGCCTCTTCGGACATGCCACAACACCACCCCCATGTATGAGGGGCCAGTGCGACGCTTCGGTGGCATTGCTACCCCCACAGGGCCCCCGTCCCGCCTAACCCTAGAGCGGTTGACCACGAGATCTAGCCCTTTGACTTCCCACGGGCGGGCTTTGACCAGTGGACCTCTCCACCCGGTTGTGTCAGGTCAGCACAGAGGGACACCTGGGAGCAACATCCGGGCCAAACCCACAGCTACATCCCCTCCGTGTAGACCCGACGCGTTCGTTTCCCCCCTTCAGGTGCCGGCGACGGCGACGTCCGTGCGCTGGGAGGCCACGCCCCGGAGACGCGTGCCGGGCGTTTGCAACCGCCACAACACCTTCAGACTTGTGAGAAGCCGCGTACGCAAGATTGGCGGCATGCTAGCCCACGGAGGCCGCCGGCCACAGTCGTAGACATGCGAAGGGCAATCCGGGTAGAGGGAATTGTTCGGATACTTCTCCATCACCAAAAATTATGAAAAATTACCATCGTTCCTATAGCACATGTTCCCACGTCTTGTAAAAAACTCATGATTTTATCGCGATCCGAATATTTAATAATATTCACGCCGCACCGTTACCGCAGAACGTCTACTACTGTGTCATCGCCGTCCGTGAGGGGGGCCACACCCCGGAGACGCGTGCCGCCTCTTCGGACATGCGACAACACCACCCCCATGTATGAGGGGCCGGTGCGATGCTTCGGTGGCATTGCTACGCCCCAGGGCCCCCGTCCCGCCTAACCCTGGAGCGGTTGACCACGAGATCTAGCCCTTTGACTTCCCACGGGCGGGCTTTGACCAGTGGACCTCTCCACCCAGTTGTGTCAGGTCAGCACAGAGGGACACCTGGGAGCAACATCCGGGCCAAACCCACAGCTACATCCCCTCCGTGTAGACCCGACGCGTCCGTTTCCCCCCTTCAGGTGCCGGCGACGGCGCCGTCTGTGAGCTGGGAGGCCACGCCCCCGAGACGCGTGCCGGGCGTTTGCAACCGCCACAACAACTTCAGACTTGTGAGAAGCCGTGTATGCAAGATTGGCGGCATGCTAGCCCACGGAGGCCGCTGGCCACAGTCGTAGACATGCGAAGGGCAATCCGGGTAGAGGAAAATTGTTCGGATACTTCTCCATAACCAAAAATTATGACAAATTACCATCGTTCCTATAGCACATGTTCCCACGTCTTGTAAAAAACACATGATTTTATCGCGATCCGAATATTTAATAATATTCACGCCGCACCGTTACCGCAGAACGTCTACTACTGTGTCATCGCCGTCCGTGAGGGGGGCCACAACCCGGAGACGCGTGCCGCCTCTTCGGACATGCCACAACACCACCCCCATGTATGAGGGGCCGATGCGACGCTTCGGTGGCATTGCTACCCCCCAGGGCCCACGTCTCGCCTAACCCTGGAGCGGTTGACCACGAGATCTAGCCCTTTGACTTCCCACGGGCGGGCTTTGACCAGTGGACCTCTCCACCCGGTTGTGTCAGGTCAGCACACAGGGACACCTGGGAGCAACATCCGGGCCAAACCCACAGCTACATCACCTCCGTGTAGACCCCGACGCGTCCGTTTCCCCCCTTCAGGTGACGGCGACGGCGCCGTCCGTGAGCTGGGAGGCCACGCCCCGGAGACGCGTGTCGGGCGTTTGCAACCGCCACAACACCTTCAGACTTGTGAGAAGCCGTGTATGCAAGATTGGCGGCATGCTAGCCCACGGAGGCCGCCGGCCACAGTCGTAGACATGCGAAGG
>NC_057802.1:569738538-569739761 GCF_018294505.1 Triticum aestivum
CGAAGGGCAATCCGGGTAGAGGGAATTGTTCGGATACTTGTCCATCACCAAAAATTATGAAAAATTACCATCGTTCCTATAGCACATGTTCCCACGTCTTGTAAAAAACTCATGATTTTATCGCGATCCGAATATTTAATAATATTCACGCCGCACCGTTACCGCAGAACGTCTACTAATGTGTCATCGCCGTCCGTGAGGGGGGCCACACCCCGGAGACGCGTGCCGCCTCTTCGGACATGCGACAACACCACCCCCATGTATGAGGGGCCGGTGCGACGCTTCGGTGGCATTGCTACGCCCCAGGGCCCCCGTCCCGCCTAACCCTGGAGCGGTTGACCACGAGATCTAGCCCTTTGACTTCCCACGGGCGGGCTTTGACCAGTGGACCTCTCCACCCGGTTGTGTCAGGTCAGCACAGAGGGACACCTGGGAGCAACATCCGGGCCAAACCCACAGCTACATCCCCTCCGTGTAGACCCGACGCGTCCGTTTCCCCCCTTCAGGTGCCGGCGACGGCGCCGTCTGTGAGCTGGGAGGCCACGCCCCCGAGACGCGTGCCGGGCGTTTGCAACCGCCACAACAACTTCAGACTTGTGAGAAGCCGTGTATGCAAGATTGGGGGCATGCTAGCCCACGGAGGCCGCTGGCCACAGTCGTAGACATGCGAAGGGCAATCCGGGTAGAGGGAAATTGTTCGGATACTTCTCCATAACCAAAAATTATGACAAATTACCATCGTTCCTATAGCACATGTTCCCACGTCTTGTAGAAAACTCATGATTTTATCGCGATCCGAATATTTAATAATATTCACGCCGCACCGTTACCGTAGAACGTCTACTACTGTGTCATCGCCGTCCGTGAGGGGGGCCACAACCCGGAGACGCGTGCCGCCTCTTCGGACATGCCACAACACCACCCCCATGTATGAGGGGCCGGTGCGACGCTTCGGTGGCATTGCTACCCCCCAGGGCCCCCGTCCCGCCTAACCCTGGAGCGGTTGACCACGAGATCTAGCCCTTTGACTTCCCACGGGCGGGCTTTGACCAGTGGACCTCTCCACCCGGTTGTGTCAGGTCAGCACACAGGGACACCTGGGAGCAACATCCGGGCCAAACCCACAGCTACATCACCTCCGTGTAGACCCCGACGCGTCCGTTTCCCCCCTTCAGGTGCCGGCGACGGCGCCGTCCGTGAGCTGGGAGGCCACGCCCCGGAGA
>NC_057802.1:569742024-569743056 GCF_018294505.1 Triticum aestivum
CGTTACCGCAGAACGTCTACTACTGTGTCATCGCCGTCCGTGAGGGGGGCCACACCCCGGAGACGCGTGCCGCCTCTTCGGACATGCGACAACACCACCCCCATGTATGAGGGGCCGGTGCGACGCTTCGGTGGCATTGCTACCCCCCAGGGCCCCCGTCCCGCCTAACCCTGGAGCGGTTGACCACGAGATCTAGCCCTTTGACTTCCCACGGGCGGGCTTTGACCAGTGGACCTCTCCACCCGGTTGTGTCAGGTCAGCACAGAGGGACACCTGGGAGCAACATCCGGGCCAAACCCACAGCTACATCCCCTCCGTGTAGACCCGACGCGTCCGTTTCCCTCCTTCAGGTGCCGGCGACGGCTACGTCCGTGCGCTGGGAGGCCACGCCCCGGAGACGCGTGCCGGGCGTTTGCAACCGCAACAACACCTTCAGACTTGTGAGAAGCCGCGTACGCAAGATTGGCGGCATGCTAGCCCACGGAGGCCGCCGGCCACAGTCGTAGACATGCGAAGGGCAATCCGGGTAGAGGGAATTGTTTGGATACTTGTCCATCACCAAAAATTATGAAAAATTACCATCGTTCCTATAGCACATGTTCCCACGTCTTGTAAAAAACTCATGATTTTATCGCGATCCGAATATTTAATAATATTCACGCCGCACCGTTACCGCAGAACGTCTACTACTGTGTCATCGCCGTCCGTGAGGGGGGCCACACCCCGGAGACGCGTGCCGCCTCTTCGGACATGCGACAACACCACCCCCATGTATGAGGGGCCGGTGCGACGCTTCGGTGGCATTGCTACCCCCCAGGGCCCCCGTCCCGCCTAACCCTGGAGCGGTTGACCACGAGATCTAGCCCTTTGACTTCCCACGGGCGGGCTTTGACCAGTGGACCTCTCCACCCGGTTGTGTCAGGTCAGCACAGAGGGACACCTGGGAGCAACATCCGGGCCAAACCCACAGCTACATCCCCTCCGTGTAGACCCGACGCGTCCGTTTCCCCCCTTCAGGTGCCGGCGACGGCG
>NC_057802.1:569743066-569743440 GCF_018294505.1 Triticum aestivum
TGAGCTGGGAGGCCACGCCCCGGAGACGTGTGCCGGGCGTTTGCAACCGCCACAACACCTTCAGACTTGTGAGAAGCCGCGTATGCAAGATTGGCGGCATGCTAGCCCACGGAGGCCGCTGGCCACAGTCGTAGACATGCGAAGGGCAATCCGGGTAGAGGGAAATTGTTCGGATACTTCTCTATAACCAAAAATTATGACAAATTACCATCGTTCCTATAGCACATGTTCCCACGTCTTGTAAAAAACTCATGATTTTATCGCGATCTGAATATTTAATAATATTCACGCCGCACCGTTACCGCAGAACGTCTACTACTGTGTCATCGCCGTCCGTGAGGGGGGCCACACCCCGGAGACGCGTGCCGCCTCTT
>NC_057802.1:569743450-569755060 GCF_018294505.1 Triticum aestivum
GAGGCCGCCGGCCACAGTCGTAGACATGCGAAGGGCAATCCGGGTAGAGGGAATTGTTCGGATACTTCTCCATCACCAAAAATTATGAAAAATTACCATCGTTCCTATGGCACATGTTCCCACGTCTTGTAAAAAACTCATGATTTTATCGCGATCCGAATATTTAATAATATTCACGCCGCACCGTTACCGCAGAACGTCTACTACTGTGTCATCGCCGTCCGTGAGGGGGGCCACACCCCGGAGACGCGTGCCGCCTCTTCGGACATGCCACAACACCACCCCCATGTATGAGGGGCCAGTGCGACGCTTCGGTGGCATTGCTACCCCCACAGGGCCCCCGTCCCGCCTAACCCTAGAGCGGTTGACCACGAGATCTAGCCCTTTGACTTCCCACGGGCGGGCTTTGACCAGTGGACCTCTCCACCCGGTTGTGTCAGGTCAGCACAGAGGGACACCTGGGAGCAACATCCGGGCCAAACCCACAGCTACATCCCCTCCGTGTAGACCCGACGCGTTCGTTTCCCCCCTTTAGGTGCCGGCGACGGCGACGTCCGTGCGCTGGGAGGCCACGCCCCGGAGACGCGTGCCGGGCGTTTGCAACCGCCCCAATACCTTCAGACTTGTGAGAAGCCGCGTACGCAAGATTGGCGGCATGCTAGCCCACGGAGGCCGCCGGCCACAGTCGTAGACATGCGAAGGGCAATCCGGGTAGAGGGAATTGTTCGGATACTTCTCCATCACCAAAAATTATGAAAAATTACCATCGTTCCTATAGCACATGTTCCCACGTCTTGTAAAAAACTCATGATTTTATCGCGATCCGAATATTTAATAATATTCACGCCGCAGCGTTACCGCAGAACGTCTACTACTGTGTCATCGCCGTCCGTGAGGGGGGCCACACCCCGGAGACGCGTGCCGCCTCTTCGGACATGCGACAACACCACCCCCATGTATGAGGGGCCGGTGCGACGCTTCGGTGGCATTGCTACCCCCCAGGGCCCCCGTCCCGCCTAACCCTGGAGCGGTTGACCACGAGATCTAGCCCTTTGACTTCCCACGGGCGGGCTTTGACCAGTGGACCTCTCCACCCGGTTGTGTCAGGTCAGCACAGAGGGACACCTGGGAGCAACATCCGGGCCAAACCCACAGCTACATCCCCTCCGTGTAGACCCGACGCGTCCGTTTCCCCCCTTCAGGTGCCGGCGACGGCGACGTCCGTGCGCTGGGAGGCCACGCCCCGGAGACGCGTGCCGGGCGTTTGCAACCGCAACAACACCTTCAGACTTGTGAGAAGCCGCGTACGCAAGATTGGCGGCATGCTAGCCCACAGAGGCCGCCGGCCACAGTCGTAGACATGCGAAGGGCAATCCGGGTAGAGGGAATTGTTTGGATACTTGTCCATCACCAAAAATTATGAAAAATTACCATCGTTCCTATAGCACATGTTCCCACGTCTTGTAAAAAACTCATGATTTTATCGCGATCCGAATATTTAATAATATTCACGCCGCACCGTTACCGCAAAACGTCTACTACTGTGTCATCGCCGTCCGTGAGGGGGGCCACACCCCGGAGATGCGTGCCGCCTCTTCGGACATGCCACAACACCACCCCCATGTATGAGGGGCCGGTGCGACGCTTCGGTGGCATTGCTACCCCCCAGGGCCCCCGTCCCGCCTAACCCTGGCGCGGTTGACCACGAGATCTAGCCCTTTGACTTTCCACGAGCGGGCTTTGACCAGTGGACCTCTCCACCCGGTTGTGTCAGGTCAGCACAGAGGGACACCTGGGAGCAACATCCGGGCCAAACCCACAGCTACATCCCCTCCGTGTAGACCCGACGCGTCCGTTTCCCCCCTTCAGGTGCCGGCGACGGCGCCGTCCGTGAGCTGGGAGGCCACGCCCCGGAGACGTGTGCCGGGCGTTTGCAACCGCCACAACACCTTCAGACTTGTGAGAAGCCGCGTATGCAAGATTGGCGGCATGCTAGCCCACGGAGGCCGCTGGCCACAGTCGTAGACATGCGAAGGGCAATCCGGGTAGAGGGAAATTGTTCGGATACTTCTCCATAACCAAAAATTATGACAAATTACCATCGTTCCTATAGGACATGTTCCCACGTCTTGTAAAAAACTCATGATTTTATCGCGATCTGAATATTTAATAATATTCACGCCGCACCGTTACCGCAGAACGTCTACTACTGTGTCATCGCCGTCCGTGAGGGGGGCCACACCCCGGAGACGCGTGCCGCCTCTTAGGACATGCCACAACACCACCCCCATGTATGAGGGGCCGGTGCGACGCTTCGGTGGCATTGCTACCCCCTAGGGCCCCCGTCCCGCCTAACCCTGGAGCGGTTGACCACGAGATCTAGCTCTTTGACTTCCCACGGGCGGGCTTTGACCAGTGGACCTCTCCACCCGGTTGTGTCAGGTCAGCACAGAGGGACACCTGGGAGCAACATCCGGGCCAAACCCACAGCTACATCCCCACCGTGTAGACCCGACGCGTCCGTTTCCCACCTTCAGGTGCCGGCGATGGCGCCGTCCGTGCGCTGGGAGGCCACGCCCCGGAGATGCGTGCCGGGCGTTTGCAACCGCCACAACACCTTCAGACTTGTGAGAAGCCGCGTACGCAAGATTGGCGGCATGCTAGCCCACGGAGGCCGCCTGCCACAGTCGTAGACATGCGAAGGGCAATCCGGGTAGAGGGAATTGTTCGGATACTTGTCCATCACCAAAAATTATGAAAAATTACCATCGTTCCAATAGCACATGTTCCCACGTCTTGTAAAAAACTCATGATTTTATCGCGATCCGAATATTTAATAATATTCACGCCGCACCGTTACCGCAGAACGTCTACTACTGTGTCATCGCCGTCCGTGAGGGGGGCCACACTCGGGAGACGCGTGCCGCCTCTTCGGACATGCGACAACACCACCCCCATGTATGAGGGGCCGGTGCGACGCTTCGGTGGCATTGCTACCCCCCAGGGCCCCCGTCCCGCCTAACCCTGGAGCGGTTGACCACGAGATCTAGCCCTTTGACTTCCCACGGGCGGGCTTTGACCAGTGGACCTCTCCACCCGGTTGTGTCAGGTCAGCACAGAGGGACACCTGGGAGCAACATCCGGGCCAAACCCACAGCTACATCCCCTCCGTGTAGACCCGACGCGTCCGTTTCCCCCCTTCAGGTGCCGGCGACGGCGACGTCCGTGCGCTGGGAGGCCACGCCCCGGAGACGCGTGCCGGGCGTTTGCAACCGCAACAACACCTTCAGACTTGTGAGAAGCCGCGTACGCAAGATTGGCGGCATGCTAGCCCACGGAGGCCGCCGGCCACAGTCGTAGACATGCGAAGGGCAATCCGGGTAGAGGGAATTGTTCGGATACTTGTCCATCACCAAAAATTATGAAAAATTACCATCGTTCCTATAGCACATGTTCCCACGTCTTGTAAAAAACTCATGATTTTATCGCGATCCGAATATTTAATAATATTCACGCCGCACCGTTACCGCAGAACGTCTACTACTGTGTCATCGCCGTCCGTGAGGGGGGCCACACCCCGGAGACGCGTGCCGCCTCTTCGGACATGCCACAACACCACCCCCATGTATGAGGGGCCGGTGCGACGCTTCGGTGGCATTGCTACCCCCCAGGGCCCCCGTCCCGCCTAACCCTGGCGCGGTTGACCACGAGATCTAGCCCTTTGACTTTCCACGGGCGGGCTTTGACCAGTGGACCTCTCCACCCGGTTGTGTCAGGTCAGCACAGAGGGACACCCGGGAGCAACATCCGGGCCAAACCCACAGCTACATCCCCTCCGTGTAGACCCGACGCGTCCGTTTCCCCCCTTCAGGTGCCGGCGACGGTGACGTCCGTGCGCTGGGAGGCCACGCCCCGGAGACGCGTGCCGGGCGTTTGCAACCGCAACAACACCTTCAGACTTGTGAGAAGCCGCGCACGCAAGATTGGCGGCATGCTAGCCCACGGAGGCCGCCGGCCACAGTCGTAGACATGCGAAGGGCAATCCGGGTAGAGGGAATTGTTCGGATACTTGTCCATCACCAAAAATTATGAAAAATTACCATCGTTCCTATAGCACATGTTCCCACGTCTTGTAAAAAACTCATGATTTTATCGCGATCCGAATATTTAATAATATTCACGCCGCACCGTTACCGCAGAACGTCTACTACCGTGTCATCGCCGTCCGTGAGGGGGGCCACACCCCGGAGACGCGTGCCGCCTCTTAGGACATGCCACAACACCACCCCCATGTATGAGGGGCCGGTGCGACGCTTCGGTGGCATTGCTACCCCCTAGGGCCCCCGTCCCGCCTAACCCTGGAGCGGTTGAACACGAGATCTAGCTCTTTGACTTCCCACGGGCGGGCTTTGACCAGTGGACCTCTCCACCCGGTTGTGTCAGGTCAGCACAGAGGGACACCTGGGAGCAACATCCGGGCCAAACCCACAGCTACATCCCCACCGTGTAGACCCGACGCGTCCGTTTCCCACCTTCAGGTGCCGGCGATGGCGCCGTCCGTGCGCAGGGAGGCCACGCCCCGGAGATGCGTGCCGGGCGTTTGCAACCGCCACAACACCTTCAGACTTGTGAGAAGCCGCGTACGCAAGATTGGCGGCATGCTAGCCCACGGAGGCCGCCGGCCACAGTCGTAGACATGCGAAGGGCAATCCGGGTAGAGGGAATTGTTCGGATACTTGTCCATCACCAAAAATTATGAAAACTTACCATCGTTCCTATAGCACATGTTCCCACGTCTTGTAAAAAACTCATGATTTTATCGCGATCCGAATATTTAATAATATTCACGCCGCACCGTTACCGCAGAACGTCTACTACTGTGTCATCGCCGTCCGTGAGGGGGGCCACAACCCGGAGATGCGTGCCGCCTCTTCGGACATGCCACAACACCACCCCCATGTATGAGGGGCCGGTGCGACGCTTCGGTGGCATTGCTACCCCCCAGGGCCCCCGTCCCGCCTAACCCTGGCGCGGTTGACCACGAGATCTATCCCTTTGACTTTCCACGAGCGGGCTTTGACCAGTGGACCTCTCCACCCGGTTGTGTCAGGTCAGCACAGAGGGACACCTGGGAGCAACATCCGGGCCAAACCCACAGCTACATCCCCTCCGTGTAGACCCGACGCGTCCGTTTCCCCCCTTCAGGTGCCGGCGACGGCGCCG
The DNA here is from genome assembly GCF_018294505.1 of Triticum aestivum. Taxonomy (NCBI): domain Eukaryota; kingdom Viridiplantae; phylum Streptophyta; class Magnoliopsida; order Poales; family Poaceae; genus Triticum; species Triticum aestivum. Next base: position 569,748,674 of record NC_057802.1, read on the forward strand.
TCCGTGAGCTGGGAGGCCACGCCCCGGAGACGTGTGCCGGGCGTTTGCAACCGCCACAACACCTTCAGACTTGTGAGAAGCCGCGTATGCAAGATTGGCGGCATGCTAGCCCACGGAGGCCGCTGGCCACAGTCGTAGACATGCGAAGGGCAATCCGGATAGAGGGAAATTGTTCGGATACTTCTCCATAACCAAAAATTATGACAAATTACCATCGTTCCTATAGCACATGTTCCCACGTCTTGTAAAAAACTCATGATTTTATCGCGATCCGAATATTTAATAATATTCACGCCGCACCGTTACCGCAGAACGTCTACTACTGTGTCATCGCCGTCCGTGAGGGGGGCCACACCCCGGAGACGCGTGCCGCCTCTTCGGACATGCCACAACACCACCCCCATGTATGAGGGGCCGGTGCGACGCTTCGGTGGCATTGCTACCCCCCAGGGCCCCCGTCCCGCCTAACCCTGGAGCGGTTGACCACGAGATCTAGCCCTTTGACTTCCCACGGGCGTGCTTTGACCAGTGGACCTCTCCACCCGGTTGTGTCAGGTCAGCACAGAGGGACACCTGGGAGCAACATCCGGGCCAAACCCACAGCTACATACCCTCCGTGTAGACCCGACGCGTCCGTTTCCCCCCTTCAGGTGCCGGCGACGGCGACGTCCGTGCGCTGGGAGGCCACGCCCCGGAGACGCGTGCCGGGCGTTTGCAACCGCAACAACACCTTCAGACTTGTGAGAAGCCGCGTACGCAAGATTGGCGGCATGCTAGCCCACGGAGGCCGCCGGCCACAGTCGTAGACATGCGAAGGGCAATCCGGGTAGAGGGAATTGTTCGGATACTTGTCCATCACCAAAAATTATGAAAAATTACCATCGTTCCGATAGCACATGTTCCCACGTCTTGTAAAAAACTCATGATTTTATCGCGATCCGAATATTTAATAATATTCACGCCGCACCGTTACCGCAGAACGTCTACTACTGTGCCATCGCCGTCCGTGAGGGGGGCCACACCTCGGAGACGCGTGCCGCCTCTTCGGACATGCCACAACACCACCCCCATGTATGAGGGGCCGGTGCGACGCTTCGGTGGCATTGCTACCCCCCAGGGCCCCCGTCCCGCCTAACCCTAGAGCGGTTGACCACGAGATCTAGCCCTTTGACTTCCCACGGGCGGGATTTGACTAGTGGACCTCTCCACCCGGTTGTGTCAGGTCAGCACAGAGGGACACCTGGGAGCAACATCCGGGCCAAACCCACAGCTACATCCCCTCCGTGTAGACCCGACGCGTCCGTTTCCCACCTTCAGGTGCCGGCGATGGCGTCGTCTGTGAGCTGGGAGGCCACGCCCCCGAGACGCGTGCCGGGCGTTTGCAACCGCCACAACAACTTCAGACTTGTGAGAAGCCGTGTATGCAAGATTGGCGGCATGCTAGCCCACGGAGGCCGCTGGCCACAGTCGTAGACATGCGAAGGGCAATCCGGGTAGAGGGAAATTGTTCGGATACTTCTCCATAACCAAAAAGTATGACAAATTACCATCGTTCCTATAGCACATGTTCCCACGTCTTGTAAAAAACTCATGATTTTATCGCGATCCGAATATTTAATAATATTCACGCCGCACCGTTACCGCAGAACGTCTACTACTGTGTCATCGCCGTCCGTGAGGGGGGCCACACCCCGGAGACGCGTGCCGCCTCTTCGGACATGCGACAACACCACCCCCATGTATGAGGGGCCGGTGCGACGCTTCGGTGGCATTGCTACGCCCCAGGGCCCCCGTCCCGCCTAACCCTGGAGCGGTTGACCACGAGATCTAGCCCTTTGACTTCCCACGGGCGGGCTTTGACCAGTGGACCTCTCCACCCGGTTGTGTCAGGTCAGCACAGAGGGACACCTGGGAGCAACATCCGGGCCAAACCCACAGCTACATCCCCTCCGTGTAGACCCGACGCGTTCGTTTCCCCCCTTCAGGTGCCGGCGACGGCGACGTCCGTGCGCTGGGAGGCCACGCCCCGGAGACGCGTGCCGGGCGTTTGCAACCGCCACAACACCTTAAGACTTGTGAGAAGCCGCGTACGCAAGATTGGCGGCATGCTAGCCCACGGAGGCCGCCGGCCACAGTCGTAGACATGCGAAGGGCAATCCGGGTAGAGGGAATTGTTCGGATACTTCTCCATCACCAAAAATTATGAAAAATTACCATCGTTCCTATAGCACATGTTCCCACGTCTTGTAAAAAACTCATGATTTTATCGCGATCCGAATATTTAATAATATTCACGCCGCACCGTTACCGCAGAACGTCTACTACTGTGTCATCGCCGTCCGTGAGGGGGGCCACACCCCGGAGACGCGTGCCGCCTCTTCGGACATGCGACAACACCACCCCCATGTATGAGGGGCCGGTGCGACGCTTCGGTGGCATTGCTACGCCCCAGGGCCCCCGTCCCGCCTAACCCTGGAGCGGTTGACCACGAGATCTAGCCCTTTGACTTCCCACGGGCGGGCTTTGACCAGTGGACCTCTCCACCCGGTTGTGTCAGGTCAGCACACAGGGACACCTGGGAGCAACATCCGGGCCAAACCCACAGCTACATCCCCTCCGTGTAGACCCGACGCGTCCGTTTCCCCCCTTCAGGTGCCGGCGACGGCGCCGTCTGTGAGCTGGGAGGCCACGCCCTCGAGACGCGTGCCGGGCGTTTGCAACCGCCACAACAACTTCAGACTTGTGAGAAGCCGTGTATGCAAGATTGGGGGCATGCTAGCCCACGGAGGCCGCTGGCCACAGTCGTAGACATGCGAAGGGCAATCCGGGTAGAGGGAAATTGTTCGGATACTTCTCCATAACCAAAAATTATGACAAATTACCATTGTTCCTATAGCACATGTTCCCACGTCTTGTAGAAAACTCATGATTTTATCGCGATCCGAATATTTAATAATATTCACGCCGCACCGTTACCGCAGAACGTCTACTACTGTGTCATCGCCGTCCGTGAGGGGGGCCACAACCCGGAGACGCGTGCCGCCTCTTCGGACATGCCACAACACCACCCCCATGTATGAGGGGCCGGTGCGACGCTTCGGTGGCATTGCTACCCCCCAGGGCCCCCGTCCCGCCTAACCCTGGAGCGGTTGACCACGAGATCTAGCCCTTTGACTTCCCACGGGCGGGCTTTGACCAGTGGACCTCTCCACCCGGTTGTATCAGGTCAGCACACAGGGACACCTGGGAGCAACATCCGGGCCAAACCCACAGCTACATCACCTCCGTGTAGACCCCGACGCGTCCGTTTCCCCCCTTCAGGTGCCGGCGACGGCGCCGTCCGTGAGCTGGGAGGCCACGCCCCGGAGACGCGTGTCGGGCGTTTGCAACCGCCACAACACCTTCAGACTTGTGAGAAGCCGCGTGCGCGAGATTGGCGGCATGATAGCCCACGGAGGCCGCCGGCCACAGTCGTAGACATGCGAAGGGCAATCCGGGTAGAGGGAATTGTTCGGATACTTCTCCATCACCAAAAATTATGAAAAATTACCATCGTTCCTATGGCACATGTTCCCACGTCTTGTAAAAAACTCATGATTTTATCGCGATCCGAATATTTAATAATATTCACGCCGCACCGTTACCGCAGAACGTCTACTACTGTGTCATCGCCGTCCGTGAGGGGGGCCACACCCCGGAGACGCGTGCCGCCTCTTCGGACATGCCACAACACCACCCCCATGTATGAGGGGCCGGTGCGACGCTTCGGTGGCATTGCTACCCCCCAGGGCCCCCGTCCCGCCTAACCCTGGAGCGGTTGACCACGAGATCTAGCCCTTTGACTGCCCACGGGCGGGATTTGACCAGTGGACCTCTCCACCCGGTTGTGTCAGGTCAGCACAGAGGGACACCTGGGAGCAACATCCGGGCCAAACCCACAGCTACATACCCTCCGTGTAGACCCGACGCGTCCGTTTCCCCCCTTCAGGTGCCGGCGACGGCGCCATCTGTGAGCTGGGAGGCCACGCCCCCGAGACGCGTGCCGGGCGTTTGCAACCGCCACAACAACTTCAGACTTGTGAGAAGCCGTGTATGCAAGATTGGCGGCATGCTAGCCCACGGAGGCCGCTGGCCACAGTCGTAGACATGCGAAGGGCAATCCGGATAGAGGGAAATTGTTCGGATACTTCTCCATAACCAAAAATTATGACAAATTACCATCGTTCCTATAGCACATGTTCCCACGTCTTGTAAAAAACTCATGATTTTATCGCGATCCGAATATTTAATAATATTCACGCCGCACCGTTACCGCAGAACGTCTACTACTGTGTCATCGCCGTCCGTGAGGGGGGCCACACCCCGGAGACGCGTGCCGCCTCTTCGGACATGCCACAACACCACCCCCATGTATGAGGGGCCAGTGCGACGCTTCGGTGGCATTGCTACCCCCACAGGGCCCCCGTCCCGCCTAACCCTAGAGCGGTTGACCACGAGATCTAGCCCTTTGACTTCCCACGGGCGGGCTTTGACCAGTGGACCTCTCCACCCGGTTGTGTCAGGTCAGCACAGAGGGACACCTGGGAGCAACATCCGGGCCAAACCCACAGCTACATCCCCTCCGTGTAGACCCGACGCGTTCGTTTCCCCCCTTCAGGTGCCGGCGACGGCGACGTCCGTGCGCTGGGAGGCCACGCCCCGGAGACGCGTGCCGGGCGTTTGCAACCGCCACAACACCTTCAGACTTGTGAGAAGCCGCGCACGCAAGATTGGCGGCATGCTAGCCCACGGAGGCCGCCGGCCACAGTCGTAGACATGCGAAGGGCAATCCGGGTAGAGGGAATTGTTCGGATACTTCTCCATCACCAAAAATTATGAAAAATTACCATCGTTCCTATAGCACATGTTCCCACGTCTTGTAAAAAACTCATGATTTTATCGCGATCCGAATATTTAATAATATTCACGCCGCACCGTTACCGCAGAACGTCTACTACTGTGTCATCGCCGTCCGTGAGGGGGGCCACACCCCGGAGACGCGTGCCGCCTCTTCGGACATGCGACAACACCACCCCCATGTATGAGGGGCCGGTGCGACGCTTCGGTGGCATTGCTACCCCCCAGGGCCCCCGTCCCGCCTAACCCTGGAGCGGTTGACCACGAGATCTAGCCCTTTGACTTCCCACGGGCGGGCTTTGACCAGTGGACCTCTCCACCCGGTTGTGTCAGGTCAGCACAGAGGGACACCTGGGAGCAACATCCGGGCCAAACCCACAGCTACATCCCCTCCGTGTAGACCCGACGCGTCCGTTTCCCCCCTTCAGGTGCCGGCGACGGCGACGTCCGTGCGCTGGGAGGCCACGCCCCGGAGACGCGTGCCGGGCGTTTGCAACCGCAACAACACCTTCAGACTTGTGAGAAGCCGCGTACGCAAGATTGGCGGCATGCTAGCCCACGGAGGCCGCCGGCCACAGTCGTAGACATGCGAAGGGCAATCCGGGTAGAGGGAATTGTTCGGATACTTGTCCATCACCAAAAATTATGAAAAATTACCATCGTTCCTATAGCACATGTTCCCACGTCTTGTAAAAAACTCATGATTTTATCGCGATCCGAATATTTAATAATATTCACGCCGCACCGTTACCGCAGAACGTCTACTACTGTGTCATCGCCGTCCGTGAGGGGGGCCACACCCCGGAGATGCGTGCCGCCTCTTCGGACATGCCACAACAACACCCCCATGTATGAGGGGCCGGTGCGATGCTTCGGTGGCATTGCTACCCCCCAGGGCCCCCGTCCCGCCTAACCCTGGCGCGGTTGACCACGAGATCTAGCCCTTTGACTTTCCACGAGCGGGCTTTGACCAGTGGACCTCTCCACCCGGTTGTGTCAGGTCAGCACAGAGGGACACCTGGGAGCAACATCCGGGCCAAACCCACAGCTACATCCCCTCCGTGTAGACCCGACGCGTCCGTTTCCCCCCTTCAGGTGCCGGCGACGGCGCCGTCCGTGAGCTGGGAGGCCACGCCCCGGAGACGTGTGCCGGGCGTTTGCAACCGCCACAACACCTTCAGACTTGTGAGAAGCCGCGTATGCAAGATTGGCGGCATGCTAGCCCACGGAGGCCGCTGGCCACAGTCGTAGACATGCGAAGGGCAATCCGGGTAGAGGGAAATTGTTCGGATACTTCTCTATAACCAAAAATTATGACAAATTACCATCGTTCCTATAGCACATGTTCCCACGTCTTGTAAAAAACTCATGATTTTATCGCGATCTGAATATTTAATAATATTCACGCCGCACCGTTACCGCAGAACGTCTACTACTGTGTCATCGCCGTCCGTGAGGGGGGCCACACCCCGGAGACGCGTGCCGCCTCTT
>NC_057802.1:569756620-569762330 GCF_018294505.1 Triticum aestivum
GCTTTGACCAGTGGACCTCTCCACCCGGTTGTGTCAGGTCAGCACAGAGGGACACCTGGGAGCAACATCCGGGCCAAACCCACAGCTACATCCCCTCCGTGTAGACCCGACGCGTCCGTTTCCCCCCTTCAGGTGCCGGCGACGGCGACGTCCGTGCGCTGGGAGGCCACGCCCCGGAGACGCGTGCCGGGCGTTTGCAACCGCAACAACACCTTCAGACTTGTGAGAAGCCGCGTACGCAAGATTGGCGGCATGCTAGCCCACGGAGGCCGCCGGCCACAGTCGTAGACATGCGAAGGGCAATCCGGGTAGAGGGAATTGTTCGGATACTTGTCCATCACCAAAAATTATGAAAAATTACCATCGTTCCTATAGCACATGTTCCCACGTCTTGTAAAAAACTCATGATTTTATCGCGATCCGAATATTTAATAATATTCACGCCGCACCGTTACCGCAGAACGTCTACTACTGTGTCATCGCCGTCCGTGAGGGGGGCCACACCCCGGAGACGCGTGCCGCCTCTTCGGACATGCCACAACACCACCCCCATGTATGAGGGGCCGGTGCGACGCTTCGGTGGCATTGCTACCCCCCAGGGCCCCCGTCCCGCCTAACCCTGGCGCGGTTGACCACGAGATCTAGCCCTTTGACTTTCCACGAGCGGGCTTTGACCAGTGGACCTCTCCACCCGGTTGTGTCAGGTCAGCACAGAGGGACACCCGGGAGCAAAATCCGGGCCAAACCCACAGCTACATCCCCTCCGTGTAGACCCGACGCGTCCGTTTCCCCCCTTCAGGTGCCGGCGACGGCGCCGTCCGTGAGCTGGGAGGCCACGCCCCGGAGACGTGTGCCGGGCGTTTGCAACCGCCACAACACCTTCAGACTTGTGAGAAGCCGCGTATGCAAGATTGGCGGCATGCTAGCCCACGGAGGCCGCTGGCCACAGTCGTAGACATGCGAAGGGCAATCCGGGTAGAGGGAAATTGTTCGGATACTTCTCCATAACCAAAAATTATGACAAATTACCATCGTTCCTATAGCACATGTTCCCACGTCTTGTAAAAAACTCATGATTTTATCGCGATCTGAATATTTAATAATATTCACGCCGCACCGTTACCGCAGAACGTCTACTACCGTGTCATCGCCGTCCGTGAGGGGGGCCACACCCCGGAGACGCGTGCCGCCTCTTAGGACATGCCACAACACCACCCCCATGTATGAGGGGCCGGTGCGACGCTTCGGTGGCATTGCTACCCCCTAGGGCCCCCGTCCCGCCTAACCCTGGAGCGGTTGACCACGAGATCTAGCTCTTTGACTTCCCACGGGCGGGCTTTGACCAGTGGACCTCTCCACCCGGTTGTGTCAGGTCAGCACAGAGGGACACCTGGGAGCAACATCCGGGCCAAACCCACAGCTACATCCCCACCGTGTAGACCCGACGCGTCCGTTTCCCACCTTCAGGTGCCGGCGATGGCGCCGTCCGTGCGCAGGGAGGCCACGCCCCGGAGATGCGTGCCGGGCGTTTGCAACCGCCACAACACCTTCAGACTTGTGAGAAGCCGCGTACGCAAGATTGGCGGCATGCTAGCCCACGGAGGCCGCCGGCCACAGTCGTAGACATGCGAAGGGCAATCCGGGTAGAGGGAATTGTTCGGATACTTGTCCATCACCAAAAATTATGAAAACTTACCATCGTTCCTATAGCACATGTTCCCACGTCTTGTAAAAAACTCATGATTTTATCGCGATCCGAATATTTAATAATATTCACGCCGCACCGTTACCGCAGAACGTCTACTACTGTGTCATCGCCGTCCGTGAGGGGGGCCACAACCCGGAGATGCGTGCCGCCTCTTCGGACATGCCACAACACCACCCCCATGTATGAGGGGCCGGTGCGACGCTTCGGTGGCATTGCTACCCCCCAGGGCCCCCGTCCCGCCTAACCCTGGCGCGGTTGACCACGAGATCTATCCCTTTGACTTTCCACGAGCGGGCTTTGACCAGTGGACCTCTCCACCCGGTTGTGTCAGGTCAGCACAGAGGGACACCTGGGAGCAACATCCGGGCCAAACCCACAGCTACATCCCCTCCGTGTAGACCCGACGCGTCCGTTTCCCCCCTTCAGGTGCCGGCGACGGCGCCGTCCGTGAGCTGGGAGGCCACGCCCCGGAGACGTGTGCCGGGCGTTTGCAACCGCCACAACACCTTCAGACTTGTGAGAAGCCGCGTATGCAAGATTGGCGGCATGCTAGCCCACGGAGGCCGCTGGCCACAGTCGTAGACATGCGAAGGGCAATCCGGATAGAGGGAAATTGTTCGGATACTTCTCCATAACCAAAAATTATGACAAATTACCATCGTTCCTATAGCACATGTTCCCACGTCTTGTAAAAAACTCATGATTTTATCGCGATCCGAATATTTAATAATATTCACGCCGCACCGTTACCGCAGAACGTCTACTACTGTGTCATCGCCGTCCGTGAGGGGGGCCACACCCCGGAGACGCGTGCCGCCTCTTCGGACATGCCACAACACCACCCCCATGTATGAGGGGCCAGTGCGACGCTTCGGTGGCATTGCTACCCCCCAGGGCCCCCGTCCCGCCTAACCCTGGAGCGGTTGACCACGAGATCTAGCCCTTTGACTTCCCACGGGCGTGCTTTGACCAGTGGACCTCTCCACCCGTTTGTGTCAGGTCAGCACAGAGGGACACCTGGGAGCAACATCCGGGCCAAACCCACAGCTACATCCCCTCCGTGTAGACCCGACGCGTCCGTTTCCCCCCTTCAGGTGCCGGCGACGGCGACGTCCGTGCGCTGGGAGGCCACGCCCCGGAGACGCGTGCCGGGCGTTTGCAACCGCAACAACACCTTCAGACTTGTGAGAAGCCGCGTACGCAACATTGGCGGCATGCTAGCCCATGGAGCCCGCCGGCCACAGTCGTAGACATGCGAAGGGCAATCCGGGTAGAGGGAATTGTTCGGATACTTGTCCATCACCAAAAATTATGAAAAATTACCATCGTTCCTATAGCACATGTTCCCACGTCTTGTAAAAAACTCATGATTTTATCGCGATCCGAATATTTAATAATATTCACGCCGCACCGTTACCGCAGAACGTCTACTACTGTGTCATCGCCGTCCGTGAGGGGGGCCACACCGCGGAGATGCGTGCCGCCTCTTCGGACATGCCACAACACCACCCCCATGTATGAGGGGCCGGTGCGATGCTTCGGTGGCATTGCTACCCCCAGGGCCCCCGTCCCACCTAACCCTGGCGCGGTTGACCACGAGATCTAGCCCTTTGACTTTCCACGAGCGGGCTTTGACCAGTGGACCTCTCCACCCGGTTGTGTCAGGTCAGCACAGAGGGACACCTGGGAGCAACATCCGGGCCAAACCCACAGCTACATCCCCTCCGTGTAGACCCGACGCGTCCGTTTCCCCCCTTCAGGTGCCGGCGACGGCGCCGTCCATGAGCTGGGAGGCCACGCCCCGGAGACGTGTGCCGGGCGTTTGCAACCGCCACAACACCTTCAGACTTGTGAGAAGCCGCGTATGCAAGATTGGCGGCATGCTAGCCCACGGAGGCCGCTGGCCACAGTCGTAGACATGCGAAGGGCAATCCGGGTAGAGGGAAATTGTTCGGATACTTCTCTATAACCAAAAATTATGACAAATTACCATCGTTCCTATAGCACATGTTCCCACGTCTTGTAAAAAACTCATGATTTTATCGCGATCTGAATATTTAATAATATTCACGCCGCACCGTTACCGCAGAACGTCTACTACTGTGTCATCGCCGTCCGTGAGGGGGGCCACACCCCGGAGACGCGTGCCGCCTCTTAGGACATGCCACAACACCACCCCCATGTATGAGGGGCCGGTGCGACGCTTCGGTGGCATTGCTACCCCCTAGGGCCCCCGTCCCGCCTAACCCTGGAGCGGTTGACCACGAGATCTAGCCCTTTGACTTCCCACGGGCGGGCTTTGACCAGTGGACCTCTCCACCCGGTTGTGTCAGGTCAGCACACAGGGACACCTGGGAGCAACATCCGGGCCAAACCCACAGCTACATCACCTCCGTGTAGACCCCGACGCGTCCGTTTCCCCCCTTCAGGTGCCGGCGACGGCGCCGTCCGTGAGCTGGGAGGCCACGCCCCGGAGACGCGTGTCGGGCGTTTGCAACCGCCACAACACCTTCAGACTTGTGAGAAGCCGCGTGCGCGAGATTGGCGGCATGATAGCCCACAGAGGCCGCCGGCCACAGTCGTAGACATGCGAAGGGCAATCCGGGTAGAGGGAATTGTTCGGATACTTCTCCATCACCAAAAATTATGAAAAATTACCATCGTTCCTATGGCACATGTTCCCACGTCTTGTAAAAAACTCATGATTTTATCGCGATCCGAATATTTAATAATATTCACGCCGCACCGTTACCGCAGAACATCTACTACTGTGTCATCGCCGTCCGTGAGGGGGGCCACACCCCGGAGACGCGTGCCGCCTCTTCGGACATGCCACAACACCACCCCCATGTATGAGGGGCCAGTGCGACGCTTCGGTGGCATTGCTACCCCCACAGGGCCCCCGTCCCGCCTAACCCTAGAGCGGTTGACCACGAGATCTAGCCCTTTGACTTCCCACGGGCGGGCTTTGACCAGTGGACCTCTCCACCCGGTTGTGTCAGGTCAGCACAGAGGGACACCTGGGAGGAACATCCGGGCCAAACCCACAGCTACATCCCCTCCGTGTAGACCCGACGCGTTCGTTTCCCCCCTTCAGGTGCCGGCGACGGCGACGTCCGTGCGCTGGGAGGCCACGCCCCGGAGACGCGTGCCGGGCATTTGCAACCGCCACAATACCTTCAGACTTGTGAGAAGCCGCGTACGCAAGATTGGCGGCATGCTAGCCCACGGAGGCCGCCGGCCACAGTCGTAGACATGCGAAGGGCAATCCGGGTAGAGGGAATTGTTCGGATACTTCTCCATCACCAAAAATTATAAAAAATTACCATCGTTCCGATAGCACATGTTCCCACGTCTTGTAAAAAACTCATGATTTTATCGCGATCCGAATATTTAATAATATTCACGCCGCACCGTTACCGCAGAACGTCTACTACTGTGTCATCGCCGTCCGTGAGGGGGGCCACACTCGGGAGACGCGTGCCGCCTCTTCGGACATGCGACAACACCACCCCCATGTATGAGGGGCCGGTGCGACGCTTCGGTGGCATTGCTACCCCCCAGGGCCCCCGTCCCGCCTAACCCTGGAGCGGTTGACCACGAGATCTAGCCCTTTGACTTCCCACGGGCGGGCTTTGACCAGTGGACCTCTCCACCCGGTTGTGTCAGGTCAGCACAGAGGGACACCTGGGAGCAACATCCGGGCCAAACCCACAGCTACATCCCCTCCGTGTAGACCCGACGCGTCCGTTTCCCCCCTTCAGGTGCCGGCGACGGCGACGTCCGTGCGCTGGGAGGCCACGCCCCGGAGACGCGTGCCGGGCGTTTGCAACCGCAACAACACCTTCAGACTTGTGAGAAGCCGCGTACGCAAGATTGGCGGCATGCTAGCCCACGGAGGCCGCCGGCCACAGTCGTAGACATGCGAAGGGCAATCCGGGTAGAGGGAATTGTTCGGATACTTGTCCATCACCAAAAATTATGAAAAATTACCATCGTTCC
>NC_057802.1:569763742-569764279 GCF_018294505.1 Triticum aestivum
CACGAGATCTAGCTCTTTGACTTCCCACGGGCGGGCTTTGACCAGTGGACCTCTCCACCCGGTTGTGTCAGGTCAGCACAGAGGGACACCTGGGAGCAACATCCGGGCCAAACCCACAGCTACATCCCCACCGTGTAGACCCGACGCGTCCGTTTCCCACCTTCAGGTGCCGGCGATGGCGCCGTCCGTGCGCAGGGAGGCCACGCCCCGGAGATGCGTGCCGGGCGTTTGCAACCGCCACAACACCTTCAGACTTGTGAGAAGCCGCGTACGCAAGATTGGCGGCATGCTAGCCCACGGAGGCCGCCGGCCACAGTCGTAGACATGCGAAGGGCAATCCGGGTAGAGGGAATTGTTCGGATACTTGTCCATCACCAAAAATTATGAAAACTTACCATCGTTCCTATAGCACATGTTCCCACGTCTTGTAAAAAACTCATGATTTTATCGCGATCCGAATATTTAATAATATTCACGCCGCACCGTTACCGCAGAACGTCTACTACTGTGTCATCGCCGTCCGTGAGGGGGGCCACA
>NC_057802.1:569765445-569768370 GCF_018294505.1 Triticum aestivum
CCACCCCCATGTATGAGGGGCCGGTGCGACGCTTCGGTGGCATTGCTACCCCCCAGGGCCCCCGTCCCGCCTAACCCTAGAGCGGTTGACCACGAGATCTAGCCCTTTGACTTCCCACGGGCGGGATTTGACTAGTGGACCTCTCCACCCGGTTGTGTCAGGTCAGCACAGAGGGACACCTGGGAGCAACATCCGGGCCAAACCCACAGCTACATCCCCTCCGTGTAGACCCGACGCGTCCGTTTCCCACCTTCAGGTGCCGGCGATGGCGTCGTCTGTGAGCTGGGAGGCCACGCCCCCGAGACGCGTGCCGGGCGTTTGCAACCGCCACAACAACTTCAGACTTGTGAGAAGCCGTGTATGCAAGATTGGCGGCATGCTAGCCCACGGAGGCCGCTGGCCACAGTCGTAGACATGCGAAGGGCAATCCGGGTAGAGGGAAATTGTTCGGATACTTCTCCATAACCAAAAAGTATGACAAATTACCATCGTTCCTATAGCACATGTTCCCACGTCTTGTAAAAAACTCATGATTTTATCGCGATCCGAATATTTAATAATATTCACGCCGCACCGTTACCGCAGAACGTCTACTACTGTGTCATCGCCGTCCGTGAGGGGGGCCACATCCCGGAGACGCGTGCCGCCTCTTCGGACATGCCACAACACCACCAACATGTATGAGGGGCCGGTGCGACGCTTCGGTGGCATTGCTACCCCCCCAGGGCCCCCGTCCCGCCTAACCCTGGAGCGGTTGACCACGAGATCTAGCCCTTTGACTTCCCACGGGGGGGCTCTGACCAGTGGACCTCTCCACCCGGTTGTGTCAGGTCAGCACAGAGGGACACCTGGGAGCAACATCCGGGCCAAACCCACAGCTACATCCCCTCCGTGTAGACCCGACGCGTCCGTTTTCGCCCTTCAGGTGCCGGCGACGGCGACGTCCGTGCGCTGGGAGGCCACGCCCCGGAGACGCGTGCCGGGCGTTTGCAACCGCCACAACACCTTCAGACTTGTGAGAAGCCGCGTACGCAAGATTGGCGGCATGCTAGCCCACGGAGGCCGCCGGCCACACTCGTAGACATGCGAAGGGCAATCCGGGTAGAGGGAATTGTTCGGATACTTGTCCATCACCAAAAATTATGAAAAATTACCATCGTTCCTATAGCACATGTTCCCACGTCTTGTAAAAATCTCATGATTTTATCGCGATCCGAATATTTAATAATATTCACGCCGCACCGTTACCGCAGAACGTCTACTACTGTGTCATCGCCGTCCGTGAGGGGGGCCACACCCCGGAGACGCGTGCCGCCTCTTCGGACATGCCACAACACCACCCCCATGTATGAGGGGCCGGTGCGACGCTTCGGTGGCATTGCTACCCCCAGGGCCCCCGTCCCGCCTAACCCTGGCGCGGTTGACCACGAGATCTAGCGCTTTGACTTTCCACGAGCGGGCTTTGACCAGTGGACCTCTCCACCCGGTTGTGTCAGGTCAGCACAGAGGGACACCTGCAGCAACATCCGGGCCAAACCCACAGCTACATCCCCTCCGTGTAGACCCGACGCGTCCGTTTCCCCCTTTCAGGTGCCGGCGACGGCGCCGTCCGTGAGCTCGGAGGCCACGCCCCGGAGACGCGTGCCGGGCGTTTGCAACCGCCACAACACCTTCAGACTTGTGAGAAGCCGCGTATGCAAGATTGGCGGCATGCTAGCCCACGGAGGCCGCTGGCCACAGTCGTAGACATGCGAAGGGCAATCCGGGTAGAGGGAAATTGTTCGGATACTTCTCCATAACCAAAAATTATGAAAAATTACCATCGTTCCTATAGCACATGTTCCCACGTCTTGTAAAAAACTCATGATTTTATCGCGATCTGAATATTTAATAATATTCACGCCGCACCGTTACCGCAGAACGTCTACTACTGTGTCATCGCCGTCCATGAGGGGGGCCACACCCCGGAGACGCGTGCCGCCTCTTCGGACATGCCACAACACCACCCCCATGTATGAGGGGCCGGTGCGACGCTTCGGTGGCATTGCTACCCCCCCAGGGCCCCCGTCCCGCCTAATCCTGGAGCGGTTGACCACGAGATCTAGCCCTTTGACTTCCCACGGGCGGGCTTTGACCAGTGGACCTCTCCACCCGGTTGTGCCACAACACCACCCGGTTGTGGTAGGTCATCCCATAGAAACACTTGGGAGCAACGTCCCCTCCGTATAGACCCGATGCGGCTGTTTCCGCCCTCCAGATGCCGGCGGCGGACCGTCCGTGAGGGGGGCACACCGCGGACGTGAGGGGGTCACACTCCGGAGATGGGTGCCGGTCGTTTGCAACCGCCAGAAAACTTCTGTCGGCATAGCTGTTTTTTATTTTAATAAAATATGAGGACCTATATTCAAAAGAACATGACGGCACATTATTGAGGTGCTCGAAAAAAATACAAACTATATATATATATATATTCATAATCTATGGAAAAAATTACAAACTACATATATATTCATATAATACATAAAAAAGCATAAAAACATATGTAAAAAACACATATAAAAAATAACTATGCCGACGGCATTGCCGTCGGCATAGAGACGGCAGAGTTTTGCGTGGGCGCCGTGCCGCGGATCGGTGACGTGGCGCCTATGCCGACGGCTGCCGTCGGCATATCTACGCCGTGGATCGGTGACGTGGCATGCGGAGATATGTAAAAAAAAGCAGAAAAACAAATGTAAAAAAACACATATAAAAAATAACTATGCCGACGGCATTGCCGTCGGCATAGAGACGGCAGGGTTTTGGGTGGGCGCCGTGCCGCGGATCAGTGACGTGGCGCCTATGCCGTCGGCATATCTACGCCGCGGATCGGTGACGTGGCATGCGGAGATATGTAAAAAAAGCAGAAAAACAAATGTAAAAAAA
>NC_057802.1:569768949-569770779 GCF_018294505.1 Triticum aestivum
CGGAGATATGTAAAAAAAAGCAGAAAAACAAATGTAAAAAAAACACATATAAAAAAATAACTGTGCCGACAGCATTGCCGTCGGCATAGAGACGGCAGGGTTTTGGGTGGGCGCCGTGCCGCGGATCGGTGACGTGGCGCCTATGCCGTCGGCATATCTACGACGCAGATCGGTGACGTGGCATGCGGAGATATGTAAAAAAAGCAGAAAAACAAATGTAAAAAAACACATATAAAAAAATAACTATGCCGTCGGCATAGAGACGGCAGGGTTTTTGGTGGGCGCCGTGCCGTGGATCGGTGACGTGGCGCCTATGCCGACGGCTGCCGTCGGCATATCTACGCCGCGGATCGGTGACGTGGCATGCGGAGATATGCCGACGGCCGTCCGTTCCGACCGTTGGCATAGGTTTGACGGCGTTAGCCGCTGGTCACGGGCGGCGTCGCCGGGCCCACAGGTATGCCGACGGCTGATTTATGCCGACGGCTGCTGTCGGCGTGTCTGCATCTAGGTCGACGGCCGTTCTGTGCCGACGGCTGCCATCGGCGTAGATCGAGGTAGCCCGACGGCCAGGATAAGCCGACGGCCAGGACTAGGCTGTCGGCATAGCTCCAAGTATGCCGACGGCTGCCGTAGGCATAGTTTTGGCCGTTGCGGTAGGACCGTTTTCCGGTAGTGGCCGCTAAGAGGCTTAGCGCGCTATTTAAAACTTTGTACATGAGCGAGAGCTGCACCTCGGCCACCTGGTACATACCCTTCCAATGAAATTCTGTAACTCCCTTCTGAAGAGCTATAAGAGGCAACGGACCCTTCAACAAATGTTTAGGGATATTTAGTAGCGAGTGAGCTGCCATCACCGAGCCTTTGCCATATGCACCCATCAATGCATGTCTTTGTATTTCCAATACGCACCCTGCCAAAACTCTTGTAATTCTTGCCAGATAGGCTACTAGTGCTAGCGCACTTGAGCGCCCATACTCTCTCCCCGTACTTAAGAATACCGGCCACAAACATAAGAATTGCAGCCCGACGGAGCAAGGTCTGACGAGCCACGACGGAGGACTCATATAGGACATAGGTAGCTGCCAGCACCTGCACCGCGAAAGTCTTTAGATGTCGCAACCACAACCGGTTGTCCTCGATGGAGTAGGCGGTGATGTTGTCCTGCCCGCCAAGGTGCAGCAGCAATAACGGCGCCAACAACGCCATCAGCTGGTGCTCCAGCGACCTCTTGCTGCTACTGCAGCTAGTCACAGACATGTGGCCCAGAGCGTATATGGCTGTCGTGTCGGCCAACAGATACGCTGGCCAAATGATGGCTCTGAGCACGGCTGAATCTCTGCACTGACGGAAATCCGACAAGAAGCGGAGAATAACCTGCAGCGCGAAGCTTAGCAGCAACAGCGCTTGGATCCCCCATTCTTTCCAAAACACCACTAAAACCTCTACTCCTCCTGCCATCTAGAATGGATACAACAACACAACGCGAGGGTTAAGTACTCGGAATTCAGTATTTCCAAGCTAGCTATATGTGTGGGTACTACTGCATTAAAGAGAAACACATGCTGCTAAGCGCACACTTTAGGTGCGCGAGAGTAAGGCTAAATTAGAAGAAGTGGAACTTACATGTGTAATCTGCCGGACAAGGGACAGATCAGGCGATAATCCACCGGCTGCAGCTAGCAGAAGACGAGCAAAATCGAAGGGGGCGAGAGATAAGAGTTGCGTTGGGGAGAATAAGTACTAGGGGCTTGCTTCGGTAGGACCCCCCCGCCCCCCCCCCCCCCAAAAACGTAGAAGGGCAGAATGGGCATACGAAAGAAGGGTATG
>NC_057802.1:569771273-569779899 GCF_018294505.1 Triticum aestivum
GCCCGCCCACCCCGTCTACTCGCCCGCCCCATCCGATCGCCGCCGCCGCGGATCGCCGCCCTCCGACCCCGTCCGACGCCGCCGTCCCAATGGCGTGTGTCGCCGCATCTCACCGTCATCATCCACCGCCCGGACGTGAAGGGCCAGACGTGCCACGCCGCCTCCGCACCACTCTCCCCACCCCCCGTCGCGGATCCTGCCAAACATCCGGCCGGTGGCTCGTCGTGCACATCGCCGGCTGCTAGATTCAAGGCGGGGACAGCTGCCGTCATCGAACGCCGGCGACGCCTACACCGCGGGGCAAGGTTTGTCATCTAAGCCTAGCGGGCATGATGGATGGAAGTTAGGGCTAGTTAAGTGGCGAATCTAGGATGTAAGTGGAGGGCAGGCTTAATTTAAAGAACGCTATATTTTTTTCATGACGACATCACACAATATGCACACACCGCTGGGCAACCTCAACTAGTTGTTTCACACAACACTAAAAAGTGTTGTTTGAACCATTGCATTAAGAAAAAAAATTCATGGTAGCTGCTGGGTTCATGGATTACACGTCTTTCTCTTTTTTTGCAAACCAACCTGAGTTTTTGTCCTTGTTGTAATCAACACTTCAAATGTTTTGCAGTTCTGTGAGTTAGGCGTGTTGACATGGAGAAAGAATCCGCATTCGGGAGGGACGAGAATGATACTGATAAGGTGACTAAGACTGATAACGAAAATTTGAACGAAGATGATGATAGCAGCGACAATGATTCCGTCTCGTCATATGATATCTTACCCCCGGATGATTTTCATAATAATCAACATGGCGCAAATAGTGAAAACGTAAGTGGCGTATATTTTGATTTTATTTTTGAATTTGCAAGGTATGGCATGGCTAACTATATATCTTTGTGCACAAATTTGCAGGAAGATGTGGATGTTGACAATGTGCAACATAGTTGGCAGGAATCATTTGCAGATAACTTGAGCCAGGTTAGTTGATAGATGTTGTACATCGATCAATACTATGATTTGAATGATAGTAATTGACATATATAGTTTCAAATGAATGTTGTAGGAGGAGTCAGATGGTCCTAGCGTTGATCACGATGAGGGGCAGATTGATATTGAGGAGGCTCAAAGGCAGCAGAAGATGCTTGAGACACATTGGAAGGTCATGGCTATGACCTTTCGGTCGCAAGGGGATGCATACATATTCTACAACAATCACGCCAGAGAGCACGGGTTTAGCATCAGGAAACAGAAGGTGAAACGAGGTGCTTCGGGAATGATACGGTACCGGCGGTTTCTTTGCTCCAGGGCAGGGAGAAGGCAGAGCAAGTTCATAACCATGGAGGGCCGCAAGCGCAGGCTTAGACCGGAGACTCGTTGCGACTGCGGTGCACATATGGTGGTGAAGCTGGACAGAGAACGTCACGTTTGGTTCGTCGCATCATTCGTGGATGATCACAACCACGCGATGACTCGGCCCGACGAGGTTTGTTTTTTGTGGTCACACAGACGGATTGGAGATGGCCAGAGGGCCGAGATATTGGCGATGGAAGCGGTCGGGATAAGTAAGCATATTATAATGGACAACTTCATCAGCAGATACGCTTCGTACGATAAGTGCGGGCTTATCATGAGGGACATTTACAATCTTTGTTGCAGAGAAAAAATGAAGCTCATTGCAAAGGGTGATGCAGAGACGGCAGTTGGCATTATGAGGAGCAGGAAGGAGAAGGACCCTGAGTTTTTTTTAAGTATGTGCGTGACAAGGAAGGGCGACTGAAGAGTATGTTCTGGTGCGATGCACAGTCGCGGAGGGACTATCAGGACTACGGAGATGTGGTCGTGATTGATAGCACGTATAAGATGAACAGATACGGTATGCCGTTCGTCCCCTTTGTCGGAGTTAACAACCATCGTTGCACCACAGTGTTTGGTTGTGCCATCATTGCTGACGAGACGGAAGGGACATACGTGTGGCTGCTGCAGACATTTATGAAGGCAAACTGTTAGGTGAAGCCAAAGTCAATAATCACAGACGGTGACGCTGCAATGATCCGGGCTATTCGGACTGTCCTTTCAGATGTTTTCCATCGTCTTTGCTCCTGGCATATCGAGAAAAATATGCAGAGGCACCTGCATTACAAGTCACTGGATGAGTTCAGATCGCTCCTGTACTATGCCACCTCTCAAGCGAACTTTGAGCAGAGATGAAAAGCTTTCTATGATAAGTGGAAGACGGATAGAACTGAAGAGTGGCTTGACAGGATGTACAGGAAGAGGAGACTTTGGGCAGCTTCATATCTTTCCGATGGTTTTTCCTTGGTATGCGAAGTAACCAGAGGAGTGAAAGCCTCAACTCCTGCCTTCACCTTCACCTGGACTACAGTATGACAATTGTTGATTTGGTGGTGCATTATGAGAACTGTATAGTTCGCCTGCGTGAGAACGAGGCGTACGATGACAGCGAGGCATTCCAGAAGGAACCACCGTCGGTTACTGAATATAAGGCCCTTGAGGAGCATGCCGCCAAAGTATTCACACCTGCTAATTTCTACATCCTCCAAGATGATTTGCATAAGATGGGTCAGCTGGAGATATTTGAGACGCTCGTGGGAATTGGGCGTCAGACATTCATGGTGACATGGAAGGATAACCACAAGTTCAGGTACAATGTTGTTTATGAACCAGGTAACTCAGAAGAAACTATTACATGCAGTTGTCTTAGGTTGGTTCGGAAAGGGCTGCCATGCAAACACATTCTGTTTGTTCTCCATAATCTGAACTTAACTGAAATACCGAAGTGTTGTGTCCTGCATTGTCCAAACATGCGAGACATGGGTTGCCTGTGCAGCGGAAGAGTGATATCTTTGGATGGGGTTGGTCAGGGCCATTGGAGAGAGAACGGTATAGTGCAATAACCATTAAAATCGCAGAAGCTGCTCATGTTGCAGCAAATGATCCCTTCTTGTTCGACGAGTTGATGAAGTGTCTGGACAACATAATAGCGCAGAAAAAGATTTCAGAGGAGGAACTTACAGGAAGTAGAAGGTATGCTATGCTTAAGAAGGAGGCAAGTCAGGCACAACAAGTTGAGCCTGGTATTGGTGATCCTCAGAAAGTTTCGACGAAGGATGCACCTAAGAAGGGGTGGTCGAAGGGTGGCCCCGACGTTACAAAGAATGGTAGGCCAAAAGATTTTACAGAGAAGAAAAGTGGTCCTTTGTGCAGTCTGTGTAGTCTCCCAGGACATAACAAGGCTACATGTAGTCTGAACGAGAAGTGAGTTGCTACCTTTTTGTTTTGTTATGTTGCCAATTTGATTCTACCGACTATATTTTTCTCACCCAATTTTTTTATATTTTGTTCAGGAATCGGGCGTAGAGAAGCAGCTTGGTTGGTTAGAAGAATAAAAGTGGTCGCACGAGTCATGTCTAAATAACCTATGCTATGTTTATTCGCACATGTGTGCCAGAAAACTTGATTTGTACTGTTACGTGATGATTTGTACTGTTTATATATGCAGTTTCGAAATTCTGTTTATTTTTTTATGATGATTTGTACACCTGATTTGTACTTCTTGTACTGTGATAAAATGCGGCCGGACGCTGCTATTTTGTACTGTGATTCCCTTTGTACTGTTATGAAATATATGCGGCCGGCCGCTGCTTCTGTCCAAAATAGCAAGTTCGAAAAAAATGCCCAAATACCTCTGCCGGGCCCATAGTAGCAGGCAGAACCTGCCCAAATCTAGCCCGAAGGCGACTAGGGCGGCCGATTCAGCCCACTAATGGGCCCAGACACGGGGTCGAACGGGGCTGCAGGTACTAAGTAGAGAGGAGCTCGGTGGAGGGGGCGGAGGCAGGTATTTAAGCCGGTCCTCGACGGCCCCCGCTTCCGAGGTGGGACTAAACACTGAGTTCAGCGGCGCGCGGGGGAGGGGAGTGGGCGTGGGCCGGGGGAGGGGGCGAGTGGCGGCGTGCCTTCATTGGGCCAAACTGGGCCGGCCCGAGACAACGCAAATTAGGCCTCCTGAGCCTTGCGGCGACCGCGTGCAGCGTGGGGCGCAATGGGGGCGCCTTCTTTAGTAGCACCTCGGAAGCCGGGGGGCGCGAGGAGCGACTTAAATAGCTGCCTCCGCCCCCTCCACCGAGCTCCTCTCTTATCCACGCCCGCAACCCCGTTGGACCCCGTTGCCAGGCCCATTAGTGGGCTCTATCAGCCGCCCGAGTCGCCCCCTTCGGGCTTGATTTGGGTATGATCTGTTCGCTACTATGGGCCCGGCTTCGGTGGTTGGGCATTTTTTTTCTAAGTTTTTTTGACAGAAAGCAAAGCAGCCGGCGTCCGCATTACATCACAGTACAAAATACAAAAAATTATAAAAAAGCAGCGCCAGGCCGGCCACGGCGGCGTAATCATCACACTATATAACAAGTTGAAAAATCATCACCCACAATGATGCAAATAAGAGTGTCACCGACAATAATGCAAATAAGAGTGACATTGAAGAATAGATATTGTAGCAAATACCGACCACGGCACATTTATTTTGTTGCGGAACATGCTAAACCATGCCGCATTACAATATAGAGATGTCTTATTATGAAAATTGTATCAAGTACCGACAACGACACGTTTATTTAGTGGAGATAATAGCCAACGCTCCATCCTCCGACTCATTTCTTCTCCATGATCTTGAGGATCTTGTCTTTCACTACTTCCTTCGTGTTGCACTCTGAAAAAAGTATTTCAGCTAGAATGCGTCCCTTTGAAGCATTAACCTCATCTTGATCAAACTCAAATGTCCAATCATCTCCGTCCCAGTTTTGAACGCATTTCACCACGAAAAGACCACAAGAGACTCTGCAAGAAACCACAAGTCAATTATTGATGGATCAGACAAGTACATACTAATTCAACATTTGCAACATACCCGTCTGTTTGCGACGGCATATCGTACTCCCTTATTGGCCACGATGATACGTCAAGATGTTCCGTTTCAATAAGAGCATTCACCTCCTTTGTATCATTTGCTATTTCTGCCCTCTGAAATAAAAATGACAAATACATATGAAGTACGTTTCGAATAACTATATATTGTTTTATGTAACGTTGCAAGCTTACCAGCTTAGCAATCTTTGCAAGAACTCTTTTGCTGCATTTACCAGTAGAGTTTAAAACTTGAAACTCTTTTTTCTTGTTGTGCATAAGAACTGTTATCCAATGATTTTCTTCCACATTAAAAGGAAAGTATGCCTACAACAAAGTTTATTCATGTTGGTGTACACACAGATGTACTACGAATGATCATACTAAACTGAAGTACCTTATCTTTGATGAAATACTCTTCAGTAACTCTAGACACCATTTTAGTTTGGTTTGTGAAGTGATCCATAAAATGCCTCTTAGAGTTGTTAACCTTTCCATCAGCACGAAGAATAAGCCAGTGGGACACCCAAGATGATAATATGTGACGGTCAGCACGAGGATTATGGGTCTGCATATGGTTGCAATAACTATTGATGACCTACAAAATAACATAACATCAATACGCCTATTAGATAATTTATGTAAATGACATGTACAACTTAATAAATTATTGCTAATACTTACACCGCCATGCAACCACTTTTTCGAAATGATGGCTTCAAGCATTTCATGTGTACATGTTTCCCCACCAATTCCCGTCATGTGCACGACAGTTTTGCTGCAAAGCTTATCCGAGTCTGCCAGTGTCCGGATATAAACCTTCGCGGCCTCTATGTGATCCTCATTAATGTAATCAGTATTAATCATAGCAGCTCTTATACCAAACAGACCTAAAATAGCAAGAAACAATGAGTTAATAAAGTGTGCATGCAAGGACACAAGTATGTTGCAAGAATAAATTACCTAGCACTTACTTTTCTTTGCACGTTTACGTCCACCATTCTACTGCTAAGGTGAAAGACAATATTTTGACTGTTTCCTCTTGCGTTTCCCATCATTCTCCGGAGTGCCATTTTCTTTCGCATTTTTAATACGGGTGTTCAGACTATCCATACTAATCTCCTCAGATTTATCGGCGCTAGACCCGTCTGACACTTCATTCATATTCTTGGGGGTTGAAGTAATAGCCGGAAAGTCATTCGTGTCTACCGTCGCAAGAGATGGGTTGGGTGAATTACCATTGTCCTCAATAACGAAGGGGTCTCCTTCATCTCCTGTACCAGGTGTGTTGTGATGCACACCTTTCTCACGCACCAATTTATTCCCGTTCCCAGTGGTGAAGGATGCGTCCACCCTGTTGTCCATATCTTCTTTTGCAGGAGTTGATTTTACATCTGTCCAATGTTTTGATGATTTGTATTTTGATGGACCATACTTCCCCACCCAGTCTTCACTATGCTCCACAAACTCAATGTCATCACCAGGCCCCTTGTTTAGCTTGAATACAAGACCTTTCTTCTCCAACTTCTCCACTACTATCTGCAATGACACATCAAAAGCATTAACTACATGCATAAATTATGAATAATCCAATGTAAACTGAACATCACTCATATTACCTCAGCACATTTTTGAGGGAGAAGTCTAATTTCTTTTTGCATATCTTTGATGCATTTCATCACTTGATCTAATGTACTATCCCTGCTCGATGAAGCCTCATCTCTATTATCTTTCTTTTTTTGGGCACGATCTTCTTGCTCTAATTCTTCCTCCGCCTTTCTTCCTTGTTAAGCAATTAATGTCTGCCTGTACTTCTCAATTATCACGTCATCAATCTGTGACAGGTAAAATCAATATAAATTTCTCAACATATAAATAGTAACATAAGTGCATGCAATACGAAATAGTAACATATTAATAGTAACTTACCGTCCCATTACCACGGCCGTATGACGTGTCGTACGCGTCACACTTCTTAGCCTCATCTTCTGACCAATTAAGCATCAACGGATATTCATGAGCCAATGGATCAAATGCCTCATCATCAAGTGGCTGCACTTTCTCCCAAAACAAGTACTGCATGAACATGAAGTATATTTGCAATTTTTTTTGACAAACTATAGTTCGAAAGAAACAAATATAACATAAGATTTACCTGTAGGAGGGCAAGGTTTCCGATCGGCCAAGTAAATTTTGTAAGATCTGATAAGGTCTTTGTGAAGCCTTCAACGCACACGCGTAAAGTAAACGCGTTCCAATTAAATGCTTTGATGGCCTCCACATCGTGCACTAACTTGTAATAAGCATTAGGAACTTATTTCGTAGACTGCGGTGCAAGAACCGTGCCTAGAAGAACCAGAACAATTCTACGGAGAAAATCATCATCGTACGTGCCACTGGCAACGATGTTCTCAGTCGGTGGGATGGGTGCGGGTGTGGGCGTGGGAGGGACGGGGTGGGCGTCGGAGGGACGGGCTGGGCCTTTAGAAAGCGGCGGGCTGCGGGCAGAGCGATGCGGGGGAGGGGAGGTGGCGGGTGGGACGCCGGGGCTAGTAACGTCGGCGCGTTAATGACCGCGCGGCAGGCGTGCAGGCGCTTTGACCCTCGGCCGCCGTGAACGACGCGTCCGGAGCGGGCATGCCAGGCGGCGGGGCAAACCAGACGGCGGGGCTGTCGGCTGGCAGGCGAGGAGGCGGCAGCGGTGGCGTCCGGCAGGCGGCAGCGGTGGCGTCCGGCAGGCGGAGCAGCAGGCGGAGCAGCAGGCGGCAGCGGTCGCGCGGCAGGCGAGGAGCCGACAGCGGCGGCATGCGGCAGCGATGCGGGGGAGGGGAGGTGGCGGGTGGGACGCCGGGGCACGCGCGTGAAACCGCCTGCGTGCATGCGCGCCTCGGGCGGCGTGATTGGTGCGGGGGACGTGGGGGGGTGGGTTCGCGACGGGTGCGACGCGGCGCGGATGGCGCGCATGCCCGTTGACTGCGGGGCTGCCGCGATGATCGCGGGCGGGCCGCGCGGGCACGTCTGCATGCCTGCCACGTCACCAGGCCCATGCGGACGGACGGTTTAATTTTTTCCCTCGCGGGCGGGCGGCCGGCGCCATGCATTTTAGTCCCACCTCGGCCACGGAAGAACGCCGCGACCGGATTAAATAGCCGCGTCAGTTAACCCATGCATGGTCATATTTAACAATGTGATGTAACGTTACTTACCTGCCCGGGCGGTGCACTGTCCGGGCAGTGCCCGGGCAGTTATGTAACGTTACATCACATTATTAAATATGTTTTTTATTTTTTCTATAATATTGTCAATTCGTGTATTTTTTTTCGTCAGACAAAAGACGCGAGGCCATTATGGTTTTTTTGACTCCGCCAAGTGGCACGCAACTTTTTTCACACGTTGGCATCACCGTTGACAGCACCCATGCCATTTCGCATATTTTTCCGACGCTCGATGCATTTCCTAGGATTTTCCCGGTGAAAATGCCCTGAAACACGGGCCGGATGTGACGCAACGTTCGTTTTGTGTCCGTTTTTGTTCCAACCTTGTGTGGGTCCCCACGTCAGCTGTGCTCACATGTCTGCCCACTTTGATGCAATTGCATGCATGCGATCACGTAACCCTAG
The DNA here is from genome assembly GCF_018294505.1 of Triticum aestivum. Classification (NCBI taxonomy): domain Eukaryota; kingdom Viridiplantae; phylum Streptophyta; class Magnoliopsida; order Poales; family Poaceae; genus Triticum; species Triticum aestivum. The sequence goes on from NC_057802.1 coordinate 569,779,814, forward strand.
TGCAACAAGGTTAGTTTCTGTCTACCGGAGGGGGTTCCACACTACGTTTTTTTTACTCCGCCAAATGGCACGAGACTTTTTCCACA
>NC_057802.1:569779909-569782138 GCF_018294505.1 Triticum aestivum
CCAACCTTGCGTGGGGCCCTATGTCAGCCATGCCCATATGTATGCCTACTTTCGTGGAATTGCATGCATGCGATCACGTACCCCTAGTGCAACGAGATTCGTTTCGGTCTACCGGAGGGGAGTTCCCAACTACTTTTTTTTACTCCGCCAAATGGCACGCAACTATTTCCAAACGTTGGCATCACCGTCGACAGCACCCACGCCAGTTTGCATATTTTTCCGGCGCTTGATGCATTTCCTAGGATTTTCCCGATGAAAATGCCCTAAAACACTGGCCGGACGTGACACGACGTGCGTTCGGTCTCTGATTTCGTTCATATTTTGCGTGGGGGCCTACATTGGGCATGCACACACCCTCACAAAAAATGGTTTCATTTCATGCATGCGATCACGCTCCCGTAGTGCAACCAGCACCGTTTCGGTGTGCCGGTCGGGCTACTCTAAAAAACGTTTTTTTAATCTCGACCGAACGACCCCAAACTTTTTTCACGTACTCCAGGCATCATCGGGAGCACGCACGACAATTTTCGTTATTTTTTGACGTCCGATGCTTTTTCTAGGGTTTTTTTGGCGAAAATACTCTAAAACACTACCCGAACGTGACGCAACGTGCGTTCGGTGTCCGATTTCGTTCATATCTTGCGTGCGGACCTACATTGGGCATGCACACACCCTCGCAAAAAAATTTTTAATTTCATGCATGCAATCACGCACCCCTAGTGTAACCAGCACCGTTCCGGTGTGCCGGTCGCGCTACTCTCAAAGACGTTTTTTTTTCATCTAGAACGAACGACCCCCAATTTTTTCCACGTACTCCAAGCACCATCGGGAACACGCACGACAATTTTCATTATTTTTTGACGTCCGACGCATTTTCTAGGGTTATTTTGGGCGAAAATACATTAAAACACTGCCCGAACGTGACGCCACGTGCGTTCAGTATTTCATGTGTTTCTTTCACGTTTTTAGCAAGTGAATCGGATAATCCCATACTTTTTTCCACACATTCGGGTCTGCTTATATAGCTAATCTCGCATAAAGTTTTTCATTTGCTCCTTGAAATTTAACGTAAGTCATTCCGCTATGACGGAACGGTCCGTTTCGATAGACATTAATTTTTTTTACATCTGTTTATGGATTTTTTTTACTTTATCACATATTAAAATTTGTAAAAAATAAGAGCACACATGTCTTTTTGATTCAAACATTTCAAATTCCATTCATATTTTAAGGATATTTCACATAAACTTGAACGGAATTTGAAATTACACATAAAAAACAACCTAAACAAACTACTCCTCCATGGAAAGGTCGATGACCTCCATCATGCCGCCGTCGGCTCCATCATCATCGTCGCTACCGTCGTCGCTCTGCTCCGCCTTGAGCGCTGCCTCAACAGCCGCCAAGGCCGCCGCCTGCTCCTCGGCCTCCAGCGCCGCCGCCGCGGCGGCTTCTTCCGATCACCGCGCTAGGGCCGTGAGCAGTCCGGGCGTGTCCTCCGGGTCGCCATCCTGTCGGAGCGCCGCCACCTCCGGCGGGATCACGGCCTCGGCCGGGGCTGGTGGGGCGGGGCCAGGAGTGGCGGGGAGCCCACGGGCGGCGCGCTTGAAGGCACCGATCACGTCGTTGAACCGCTTGCCCCTCCAAAATCGGTGGCGGTTCCTCCGGTTGAACCGCCCACCTGGGTGCGCGCTCAGCTCGGCGTTCGTCGCCGGCGGGCCCTACGTGGGGTAGCCGTCGGCGGAGATCCTCCACGGCCGCGGCACCTTCGCCGCCAGCGGCACGAACAGGCCGAACCGGAAGAGATCTTCCGTCTGCCCTTGTGTCAGGCTCGAAGGCCAGACGCCGCCCGGTGCCGCGCCGTCGCTGTCCGAGTCGCTCGACGCCATTTTTGCAGGCCGGTGGAGATGACGCAGCGGTGGGGGCGAGAGAGGGGTGAGATGGACGGGCGGTGTGGACAACGGGCGGTGTGGGCAGGGCGGGCGCGACGGGAGTAGATTTTATAGCCGGCGGGCGCGGAGCGGGTGCGGGGAGGGGCATTAACGACGGTAGGTGAGAGGCGCGGCAGGCGAGGAGCCGGCAGGCGGTGGCATGCGGCAGGCGGGGATCCGGCAGGCGCGTCTGGAGGAGGGTGGATAGGGACGGGGGCGCGACGCGGAAGACGATGCGCGGCAGCCGCGTTGACTGCGCGGTTGCCCGTAGGTGAGAGGCGCGGCAGGCGAGGAGCCG